>NW_028291694.1:0-289879 GCF_059453375.1 Lepisosteus platostomus
TGCATTTACTGCCCCATAACTTACATGGGGTTGACCAAACTTGCAGAAACATGTTTATTTCTGCTGAAAAACACATTTTGACACTTTCTGCACACTGGGGTTAAGAGCTGAGTGTGTGGGCTCTTCTGAGCCTTGATGTTACATGGGGATTCAGTTGTCTGAAAAAACGCGTTTATTTCGGGCTGAAAAACACGTTTTGAAAAGTGTGCATTTACTGCCCCATAACTTACATGGGGTTGACCAAACTTGCAGAAACATGTTTATTTCTGCTGAAAAACACGTTTTGACACTTTCTGCACACTGGGGTTAAGAGCTGAGTGTGTGGGCTCTTCTGAGCCTTGCTGTTACATGGAGATTCAGTTGTCTAAAAAAACGCGTTTATTTCGGGCTGAAAAACACGTTTTGAAAAGTGTGCATTTACTGCCCCATAACTTACATGGGGTTGACCAAACTTGCAGAAACATGTTTATTTCTGCTGAAAAACACATTTTGACACTTTCTGCACACTGGGGTTAAGAGCTGAGTGTGTGGGCTCTTCTGAGCCTTGATGTTACATGGGGATTCAGTTGTCTGAAAAAACACGTTTATTTCGGGCTGAAAAACACGTTTTGAAAAGTGTGCATTTACTGCCCCATAACTTACATGGGGTTGACCAAACTTGCAGAAACATGTTTATTTCTGCTGAAAAACACGTTTTGACACTTTCTGCACACTGGGGTTAAGATCTGAGTGTCTGGGCTCTTCTGAGCCTTGATGTTACATGGGAATTCAGTTGTCTGAAAAAACGCGTTTATTTCGGGCTGAAAAACACGTTTTGAAAAGTGTGCATTTACTGCCCCATAACTTACATGGGGTTGACCAAACTTGCAGAAACATGTTTATTTCTGCTGAAAAACACGTTTTGACACTTTCTGCACACTAGGGTTAAGAGCTGAGTGTGTGGGCTCTTCTGAGCCTTGATGTTACATGGGGATTCAGTTGTCTGAAAAAACGCGTTTATTTCGGGCTGAAAAACACGTTTTGAAAAGTGTGCTGTTACTGCCCCATAACTTACATGGGGTTGACCAAACTTGCAGAAACATGTTTATTTCTGCTGAAAAACACGTTTTGACACTTTCTGCACACTGGGGTTAAGAGCTGAGTGTGTGGGCTCTTCTGAGCCTTGCTGTTACATGGGGATTCAGTTGTCTGAAAAAACGCGTTTATTTCGGGCTGAAAAACACGTTTTGAAAAGTGTGCATTTACTGCCCCATAACTTACATGGGGTTGACCAAACTTGCAGAAACATGTTTATTTCTGCTGAAAAACACGTTTTGACACTTTCTGCACACTGGGGTTAAGAGCTGAGTGTGTGGGCTCTTCTAAGCCTTGCTGTTACATGGAGATTCAGTTGTCTAAAAAAACGCGTTTATTTCGGGCTGAAAAACACGTTTTGAAAAGTGTGCATTTACTGCCCCATAACTTACATGGGGTTGACCAAACTTGCAGAAACATGTTTATTTCTGCTGAAAAACACGTTTTGACACTTTCTGCACACTGGGGTTAAGATCTGAGTGTGTGGGCTCTTCTGAGCCTTGATGTTACATGGGAATTCAGTTGTCTGAAAAAACGCGTTTATTTCGGGCTGAAAAACACGTTTTGAAAAGTGTGCATATACTGCCCCATAACTTACATGGGGTTGACCAAACTTGCAGAAACATGTTTATTTCTGCTGAAAAACACGTTCTGACACTTTCTGCACAGTGGGGTTAAGATCTGAGTGTGTGGGCTCTTCTGAGCCTTGCTGTTACATGGGGATTCAGTTGTCTGAAAAAACGCGTTTATTTCGGGCTGAAAAACACGTTTTGAAAAGTGTGCATTTACTGACCCATAACTTACATGGGGTTGACCAAAGTTGCAGAAACATGTTTATTTCTGCTGAAAAACACGTTTTGACACTTTCTGCACACTGGGGTTAAGAGCTGAGTGTGTGGGCTCTTCTGAGCCTTGATGTTACATGGGGATTCAGTTGTCTGAAAAAACGCGTTTATTTCGGGCTGAAAAACACGTTTTGAAAAGTGTGCATTTACTGCCCCATAACTTACATGGGGTTGACCAAACTTGCAGAAACATGTTTATTTCTGCTGAAAAACACGTTTTGACACTTTCTGCACACTGGGGTTAAGAGCTGAGTGTGTGGGCTCTTCTGAGCCTTGATGTTACATGGGGATTCAGTTGTCTGAAAAAACGCGTTTATTTCGGGCTGAAAAACACGTTTTGAAAAGTGTGCATTTACTGCCCCATAACTTACATGGGGTTGACCAAACTTGCAGAAACATGTTTATTTCTGCTGAAAAACACGTTCTGACACTTTCTGCACACTGGGGTTAAGATCTGAGTGTGTGGGCTCTTCTGAGCCTTGCTGTTACATGGGGATTCAGTTGTCTGAAAAAACGCGTTTATTTCGGGCTGAAAAACACGTTTTGAAAAGTGTGCATTTACTGACCCATAACTTACATGGGGTTGACCAAACTTGCAGAAACATGTTTATTTCTGCTGAAAAACACGTTTTGACACTTTCTGCACACTGGGGTTAAGAGCTGAGTGTGTGGGCTCTTCTGAGCCTTGATGTTACATGGGGATTCAGTTGTCTGAAAAAACGCGTTTATTTCGGGCTGAAAAACACGTTTTGAAAAGTGTGCTGTTACTGCCCCATAACTTACATGGGGTTGACCAAACTTGCAGAAACATGTTTATTTCTGCTGAAAAACACGTTTTGACACTTTCTGCACACTGGGGTTAAGAGCTGAGTGTGTGGGCTCTTCTGAGCCTTGCTGTTACATGGGGATTCAGTTGTCTGAAAAAACGCGTTTATTTCGGGCTGAAAAACACGTTTTGAAAAGTGTGCATTTACTGCCCCATAACTTTCATGGGGTTGACCAAACTTGCAGAAACATGTTTATTTCTGCTGAAAAACACGTTTTGACACTTTCTGCACACTGGGGTTAAGAGCTGAGTGTGTGGGCTCTTCTGAGCCTTGATGTTACATGGGGATTCAGTTGTCTGACAAAACGCGTTTATTTCGGGCTGAAAAACACGTTTTGAAAAGTGTGCATTTACTGCCCCATAACTTACATGGGGTTGACCAAACTTGCAGAAACATGTTTATTTCTGCTGAAAAACACGTTCTGACACTTTCTGCACAATGGGGTTAAGATCTGAGTATGTGGGCTCTTCTGAACCTTGCTGTTACATGGGGATTCAGTTGTCTGAAAAAACGCGTTTATTTCGGGCTGAAAAACACGTTTTGAAAAGTGTGCATTTACTGCCCCATAACTTACATGGGGTTGACCAAACTTGCAGAAACATGTTTATTTCTGCTGAAAAACACGTTCTGACACTTTCTGCACACTGGGGTTAAGATCTGAGTGTGTGGGCTCTTCTGAGCTTTGCTGTTACATGGGGATTCAGTTGTCTGAAAAAACGCGTTTATTTCGGGCTGAAAAACACGTTTTGAAAAGTGTGCATTTACTGCCCCATAACTTACATGGGGTTGACCAAACTTGCAGAAACATGTTTATTTCTGCTGAAAAACACGTTCTGACACTTTCTGCACAATGGGGTTAAGATCTGAGTGTGTGGGCTCTTCTGAGCCTTGCTGTTACATGGGGATTCAGTTGTCTGAAAAAACGCGTTTATTTCGGGCTGAAAAACACGTTTTGAAAAGTGTGCATTTAGTGCCCCATAACTTACATGGGGTTGACCAAACTTGCAGAAACATGTTTATTTCTGCTGAAAAACACATTTTGACACTTTCTGCACACTGGGGTTAAGAGCTGAGTATGTGGGCTCTTCTGAGCCTTGATGTTACATGGGGATTCAGTTGTCTGAAAAAACGCGTTTATTTCGGGCTGAAAAACACGTTTTGAAAAGTGTGCATTTACTGCCCCATAACTTACATGGGGTTGACCAAACTTGCAGAAACATGTTTATTTCTGCTGAAAAACACGTTCTGACACTTTCTGCACACTGGGGTTAAGATCTGAGTGTGTGGGCTCTTCTGAGCTTTGCTGTTACATGGGGATTCAGTTGTCTGAAAAAACGCGTTTATTTCGGGCTGAAAAACACGTTTTGAAAAGTGTGCATTTACTGCCCCATAACTTACATGGGGTTGACCAAACTTGCAGAAACATGTTTATTTCTGCTGAAAAACACATTTTGACACTTTCTGCACACTGGGGTTAAGAGCTGAGTGTGTGGGCTCTTCTGAGCCTTGATGTTACATGGGGATTCAGTTGTCTGAAAAAACGCGTTTATTTCGGGCTGAAAAACACGTTTTGAAAAGTGTGCATTTACTGCCCCATAACTTACATGGGGTTGACCAAACTTGCAGAAACATGTTTATTTCTGCTGAAAAACACGTTTTGACACTTTCTGCACACTGGGGTTAAGAGCTGACTGTGTGGGCTCTTCTGAGCTTTGCTGTTACATGGGGATTCAGTTGTCTGAAAAAACGCGTTTATTTCGGGCTGAAAAACACGTTTTGAAAAGTGTGCATTTACTGCCCCATAACTTACATGGGGTTGACCAAACTTGCAGAAACATGTTTATTTCTGCTGAAAAACACGTTTTGACACTGTCTGCACACTGGGGTTAAGAGCTGAGTGTGTGGGCTCTTCTGAGCCTTGCTGTTACATGGAGATTCAGTTGTCTGAAAAAACGCGTTTATTTCGGGCTGAAAAACACGTTTTGAAAAGTGTGCATTTACTGCCCCATAACTTACATGGGGTTGACCAAACTTGCAGAAACATGTTTATTTCTGCTGAAAAACACATTTTGACACTTTCTGCACACTGGGGTTAAGAGCTGAGTGTGTGGGCTCTTCTGAGCCTTGATGTTACATGGGGATTCAGTTGTCTGAAAAAACGCGTTTATTTCGGGCTGAAAAACACGTTTTGAAAAGTGTGCATTTACTGCCCCATAACTTACATGGGGTTGACCAAACTTGCAGAAACATGTTTATTTCTGCTGAAAAACACGTTTTGACACTTTCTGCACACTGGGGTTAAGAGCTGAGTGTGTGGGCTCTTCTAAGCCTTGCTGTTACATGGAGATTCAGTTGTCTAAAAAAACGCGTTTATTTCGGGCTGAAAAACACGTTTTGAAAAGTGTGCATTTACTGCCCCATAACTTACATGGGGTTGACCAAACTTGCAGAAACATGTTTATTTCTGCTGAAAAACACATTTTGACACTTTCTGCACACTGGGGTTAAGAGCTGAGTGTGTGGGCTCTTCTGAGCCTTGATGTTACATGGGGATTCAGTTGTCTGAAAAAACGCGTTTATTTCGGGCTGAAAAACACGTTTTGAAAAGTGTGCATTTACTGCCCCATAACTTACATGGGGTTGACCAAACTTGCAGAAACATGTTTATTTCTGCTGAAAAACACGTTTTGACACTTTCTGCACACTGGGGTTAAGATCTGAGTGTGTGGGCTCTTCTGAGCCTTGATGTTACATGGGAATTCAGTTGTCTGAAAAAACGCGTTTATTTCGGGCTGAAAAACACGTTTTGAAAAGTGTGCATTTACTGCCCCATAACTTACATGGGGTTGACCAAACTTGCAGAAACATGTTTATTTCTGCTGAAAAACACATTTTGACACTTTCTGCACACTGGGGTTAAGAGCTGAGTGTGTGGGCTCTTCTGAGCCTTGATGTTACATGGGGATTCAGTTGTCTGAAAAAACGCGTTTATTTCGGGCTGAAAAACACGTTTTGAAAAGTGTGCATTTACTGCCCCATAACTTACATGGGGTTGACCAAACTTGCAGAAACATGTTTATTTCTGCTGAAAAACACGTTTTGACACTTTCTGCACACTGGGGTTAAGAGCTGACTGTGTGGGCTCTTCTGAGCTTTGCTGTTACATGGGGATTCAGTTGTCTGAAAAAACGCGTTTATTTCGGGCTGAAAAACACGTTTTGAAAAGTGTGCATTTACTGCCCCATAACTTACATGGGGTTGACCAAACTTGCAGAAACATGTTTATTTCTGCTGAAAAACACGTTTTGACACTGTCTGCACACTGGGGTTAAGAGCTGAGTGTGTGGGCTCTTCTGAGCCTTGCTGTTACATGGAGATTCAGTTGTCTGAAAAAACGCGTTTATTTCGGGCTGAAAAACACGTTTTGAAAAGTGTGCATTTACTGCCCCATAACTTACATGGGGTTGACCAAACTTGCAGAAACATGTTTATTTCTGCTGAAAAACACATTTTGACACTTTCTGCACACTGGGGTTAAGAGCTGAGTGTGTGGGCTCTTCTGAGCCTTGATGTTACATGGGGATTCAGTTGTCTGAAAAAACGCGTTTATTTCGGGCTGAAAAACACGTTTTGAAAAGTGTGCATTTACTGCCCCATAACTTACATGGGGTTGACCAAACTTGCAGAAACATGTTTATTTCTGCTGAAAAACACGTTTTGACACTTTCTGCACACTGGGGTTAAGAGCTGAGTGTGTGGGCTCTTCTAAGCCTTGCTGTTACATGGAGATTCAGTTGTCTAAAAAAACGCGTTTATTTCGGGCTGAAAAACACGTTTTGAAAAGTGTGCATTTACTGCCCCATAACTTACATGGGGTTGACCAAACTTGCAGAAACATGTTTATTTCTGCTGAAAAACACATTTTGACACTTTCTGCACACTGGGGTTAAGAGCTGAGTGTGTGGGCTCTTCTGAGCCTTGATGTTACATGGGGATTCAGTTGTCTGAAAAAACGCGTTTATTTCGGGCTGAAAAACACGTTTTGAAAAGTGTGCATTTACTGCCCCATAACTTACATGGGGTTGACCAAACTTGCAGAAACATGTTTATTTCTGCTGAAAAACACGTTTTGACACTTTCTGCACACTGGGGTTAAGATCTGAGTGTGTGGGCTCTTCTGAGCCTTGATGTTACATGGGAATTCAGTTGTCTGAAAAAACGCGTTTATTTCGGGCTGAAAAACACGTTTTGAAAAGTGTGCATTTACTGCCCCATAACTTACATGGGGTTGACCAAACTTGCAGAAACATGTTTATTTCTGCTGAAAAACACGTTCTGACACTTTCTGCACACTGGGGTTAAGATCTGAGTGTGTGGGCTCTTCTGAGCCTTGCTGTTACATGGGGATTCAGTTGTCTGAAAAAACGCGTTTATTTCGGGCTGAAAAACACGTTTTGAAAAGTGTGCATTTACTGACCCATAACTTACATGGGGTTGACCAAAGTTGCAGAAACATGTTTATTTCTGCTGAAAAACACGTTTTGACACTTTCTGCACACTGGGGTTAAGAGCTGAGTGTGTGGGCTCTTCTGAGCCTTGATGTTACATGGGGATTCAGTTGTCTGAAAAAACGCGTTTATTTCGGGCTGAAAAACACGTTTTGAAAAGTGTGCATTTACTGCCCCATAACTTACATGGGGTTGACCAAACTTGCAGAAACATGTTTATTTCTGCTGAAAAACACGTTTTGACACTTTCTGCACACTGGGGTTAAGAGCTGAGTGTGTGGGCTCTTCTGAGCCTTGATGTTACATGGGGATTCAGTTGTCTGAAAAAACGCGTTTATTTCGGGCTGAAAAACACGTTTTGAAAAGTGTGCATTTACTGCCCCATAACTTACATGGGGTTGACCAAACTTGCAGAAACATGTTTATTTCTGCTGAAAAACACGTTCTGACACTTTCTGCACACTGGGGTTAAGATCTGAGTGTGTGGGCTCTTCTGAGCCTTGCTGTTACATGGGGATTCAGTTGTCTGAAAAAACGCGTTTATTTCGGGCTGAAAAACACGTTTTGAAAAGTGTGCATTTACTGACCCATAACTTACATGGGGTTGACCAAACTTGCAGAAACATGTTTATTTCTGCTGAAAAACACGTTTTGACACTTTCTGCACACTGGGGTTAAGAGCTGAGTGTGTGGGCTCTTCTGAGCCTTGATGTTACATGGGGATTCAGTTGTCTGAAAAAACGCGTTTATTTCGGGCTGAAAAACACGTTTTGAAAAGTGTGCATTTACTGCCCCATAACTTACATGGGGTTGACCAAACTTGCAGAAACATGTTTATTTCTGCTGAAAAACACGTTCTGACACTTTCTGCACACTGGGGTTAAGATCTGAGTGTGTGGGCTCTTCTGAGCCTTGCTGTTACATGGGGATTCAGTTGTCTGAAAAAACGCGTTTATTTCGGGCTGAAAAACACGTTTTGAAAAGTGTGCATTTACTGACCCATAACTTACATGGGGTTGACCAAACTTGCAGAAACATGTTTATTTCTGCTGAAAAACACGTTTTGACACTTTCTGCACACTGGGGTTAAGAGCTGAGTGTGTGGGCTCTTCTGAGCCTTGATGTTACATGGGGATTCAGTTGTCTGAAAAAACGCGTTTATTTCGGGCTGAAAAACACGTTTTGAAAAGTGTGCTGTTACTGCCCCATAACTTACATGGGGTTGACCAAACTTGCAGAAACATGTTTATTTCTGCTGAAAAACACGTTTTGACACTTTCTGCACACTGGGGTTAAGAGCTGAGTGTGTGGGCTCTTCTGAGCCTTGCTGTTACATGGGGATTCAGTTGTCTGAAAAAACGCGTTTATTTCGGGCTGAAAAACACGTTTTGAAAAGTGTGCATTTACTGCCCCATAACTTTCATGGGGTTGACCAAACTTGCAGAAACATGTTTATTTCTGCTGAAAAACACGTTTTGACACTTTCTGCACACTGGGGTTAAGAGCTGAGTGTGTGGGCTCTTCTGAGCCTTGATGTTACATGGGGATTCAGTTGTCTGAAAAAACGCGTTTATTTCGGGCTGAAAAACACGTTTTGAAAAGTGTGCATTTACTGCCCCATAACTTACATGGGGTTGACCAAACTTGCAGAAACATGTTTATTTCTGCTGAAAAACACGTTCTGACACTTTCTGCACAATGGGGTTAAGATCTGAGTATGTGGGCTCTTCTGAACCTTGCTGTTACATGGGGATTCAGTTGTCTGAAAAAACGCGTTTATTTCGGGCTGAAAAACACGTTTTGAAAAGTGTGCATTTACTGCCCCATAACTTACATGGGGTTGACCAAACTTGCAGAAACATGTTTATTTCTGCTGAAAAACACGTTCTGACACTTTCTGCACACTGGGGTTAAGATCTGAGTGTGTGGGCTCTTCTGAGCTTTGCTGTTACATGGGGATTCAGTTGTCTGAAAAAACGCGTTTATTTCGGGCTGAAAAACACGTTTTGAAAAGTGTGAATTTACTGCCCCATAACTTACAAGGGGTTGACCAAACTTGCAGAAACATGTTTATTTCTGCTGAAAAACACGTTCTGACACTTTCTGCACAATGGGGTTAAGATCTGAGTGTGTGGGCTCTTCTGAGCCTTGCTGTTACATGGGGATTCAGTTGTCTGAAAAAACGCGTTTATTTCGGGCTGAAAAACACGTTTTGAAAAGTGTGCATTTACTGCCCCATAACTTACATGGGGTTGACCAAACTTGCAGAAACATGTTTATTTCTGCTGAAAAACACATTTTGACACTTTCTGCACACTGGGGTTAAGAGCTGAGTGTGTGGGCTCTTCTGAGCCTTGATGTTACATGGGGATTCAGTTGTCTGAAAAAACGCGTTTATTTCGGGCTGAAAAACACGTTTTGAAAAGTGTGCATTTACTGCCCCATAACTTACATGGGGTTGACCAAACTTGCAGAAACATGTTTATTTCTGCTGAAAAACACGTTTTGACACTTTCTGCACACTGGGGTTAAGAGCTGAGTGTGTGGGCTCTTCTGAGCCTTGATGTTACATGGGGATTCAGTTGTCTGAAAAAACGCGTTTATTTCGGGCTGAAAAACACGTTTTGAAAAGTGTGCATTTACTGCCCCATAACTTACATGGGGTTGACCAAACTTGCAGAAACATGTTTATTTCTGCTGAAAAACACATTTTGACACTTTCTGCACACTGGGGTTAAGAGCTGAGTGTGTGGGCTCTTCTGAGCCTTGATGTTACATGGGGATTCAGTTGTCTGAAAAAACGCGTTTATTTCGGGCTGAAAAACACGTTTTGAAAAGTGTGCATTTACTGCCCCATAACTTACATGGGGTTGACCAAACTTGCAGAAACATGTTTATTTCTGCTGAAAAACACGTTTTGACACTTTCTGCACACTGGGGTTAAGATCTGAGTGTGTGGGCTCTTCTGAGCCTTGATGTTACATGGGAATTCAGTTGTCTGAAAAAACGCGTTTATTTCGGGCTGAAAAACACGTTTTGAAAAGTGTGCATTTACTGCCCCATAACTTACATGGGGTTGACCAAACTTGCAGAAACATGTTTATTTCTGCTGAAAAACACGTTTTGACACTTTCTGCACACTGGGGTTAAGAGCTGAGTGTGTGGGCTCTTCTGAGCCTTGATGTTACATGGGGATTCAGTTGTCTGAAAAAACGCGTTTATTTCGGGCTGAAAAACACGTTTTGAAAAGTGTGCATTTACTGCCCCATAACTTACATGGGGTTGACCAAACTTGCAGAAACATGTTTATTTCTGCAGAAAAACACGTTCTGACACTTTCTGCACACTGGGGTTAAGAGCTGAGTGTGTGGGCTCTTCTGAGCCTTGCTGTTACATGGGGATTCAGTTGTCTGAAAAAACGCGTTTATTTCGGGCTGAAAAACACGTTTTGAAAAGTGTGCATTTACTGACCCATAACTTACATGGGGTTGACCAAACTTGCAGAAACATGTTTATTTCTGCTGAAAAACACGTTTTGACACTTTCTGCACAATGGGGTTAAGAGCTGAGTGTGTGGGCTCTTCTGAGCCTTGATGTTACATGGGGATTCAGTTGTCTGAAAAAACGCGTTTATTTCGGGCTGAAAAACACGTTTTGAAAAGTGTGCATTTACTGCCCCATAACTTACATGGGGTTGACCAAACTTGCAGAAACATGTTTATTTCTGCTGAAAAACACATTTTGACACTTTCTGCACACTGGGGTTAAGAGCTGAGTGTGTGGGCTCTTCTGAGCCTTGATGTTACATGGGGATTCAGTTGTCTGAAAAAACGCGTTTATTTCGGGCTGAAAAACACGTTTTGAAAAGTGTGCATTTACTGCCCCATAACTTACATGGGGTTGACCAAACTTGCAGAAACATGTTTATTTCTGCTGAAAAACACGTTTTGACACTTTCTGCACACTGGGGTTAAGAGCTGAGTGTGTGGGCTCTTCTAAGCCTTGCTGTTACATGGAGATTCAGTTGTCTAAAAAAACGCGTTTATTTCGGGCTGAAAAACACGTTTTGAAAAGTGTGCATTTACTGCCCCATAACTTACATGGGGTTGACCAAACTTGCAGAAACATGTTTATTTCTGCTGAAAAACACATTTTGACACTTTCTGCACACTGGGGTTAAGAGCTGAGTGTGTGGGCTCTTCTGAGCCTTGCTGTTACATGGGGATTCAGTTGTCTGAAAAAACGCGTTTATTTCGGGCTGAAAAACACGTTTTGAAAAGTGTGCATTTACTGCCCCATAACTTACATGGGGTTGACCAAACTTGCAGAAACATGTTTATTTCTGCTGAAAAACACATTTTGACACTTTCTGCACACTGGGGTTAAGAGCTGAGTGTGTGGGCTCTTCTGAGCCTTGATGTTACATGGGGATTCAGTTGTCTGAAAAAACGCGTTTATTTCGGGCTGAAAAACACGTTTTGAAAAGTGTGCATTTACTGCCCCATAACTTACATGGGGTTGACCAAACTAGCAGAAACATGTTTATTTCTGCTGAAAAACACGTTTTGACACTTTCTGCACACTGGGGTTAAGAGCTGAGTGTGTGGGCTCTTCTGAGCCTTGCTGTTACATGGGGATTCAGTTGTCTGAAAAAACGCGTTTATTTCGGGCTGAAAAACACGTTTTGAAAAGTGTGCATTTACTGCCCCATAACTTACATGGGGTTGACCAAACTTGCAGAAACATGTTTATTTCTGCTGAAAAACACGTTTTGACACTTTCTGCACACTGGGGTTAAGAGCTGAGTGTGTGGGCTCTTCTGAGCCTTGATGTTACTTGGGGATTCAGTTGTCTGAAAAAACGCGTTTATTTCGGGCTGAAAAACACGTTTTGAAAAGTGTGCATTTACTGCCCCATAACTTACATGGGGTTGACCAAACTTGCAGAAACATGTTTATTTCTGCTGAAAAACACGTTCTGACACTTTCTGCACAATGGGGTTAAGATCTGAGTGTGTGGGCTCTTCTGAGCATTGCTGTTACATGGGGATTCAGTTGTCTGAAAAAACGCGTTTATTTCGGGCTGAAAAACACGTTTTGAAAAGTGTGCATTTACTGCCCCATAACTTACATGGGGTTGACCAAACTTGCAGAAACATGTTTATTTCTGCTGAAAAACACATTTTGACACTTTCTGCACACTGGGGTTAAGAGCTGAGTGTGTGGGCTCTTCTGAGCCTTGATGTTACATGGGGATTCAGTTGTCTGAAAAAACGCGTTTATTTCGGGCTGAAAAACACGTTTTGAAAAGTGTGCATTTACTGCCCCATAACTTACATGGGGTTGACCAAACTTGCAGAAACATGTTTATTTCTGCTGAAAAACACGTTTTGACACTTTCTGCACACTGGGGTTAAGAGCTGAGTGTGTGGGCTCTTCTGAGCTTTGCTGTTACATGGAGATTCAGTTGTCTGAAAAAACGCGTTTATTTCGGGCTGAAAAACACGTTTTGAAAAGTGTGCATTTACTGCCCCATAACTTACATGGGGTTGACCAAACTTGCAGAAACATGTTTATTTCTGCTGAAAAACACGTTCTGACACTTTCTGCACACTGGGGTTAAGATCTGAGTGTGTGGGCTCTTCTGAGCCTTGCTGTTACATGGGGATTCAGTTGTCTGAAAAAACGCGTTTATTTCGGGCTGAAAAACACGTTTTGAAAAGTGTGCATTTACTGCCCCATAACTTACATGGGGTTGACCAAACTTGCAGAAACATGTTTATTTCTGCTGAAAAACACATTTTGACACTTTCTGCACACTGGGGTTAAGAGCCGAGTGTGTGGGCTCTTCTGAGCCTTGATGTTACATGGGGATTCAGTTGTCTGAAAAAACGCGTTTATTTCGGGCTGAAAAACACGTTTTGAAAAGTGTGCATTTACTGCCCCATAACTTACATGGGGTTGACCAAACTTGCAGAAACATGTTTATTTCTGCTGAAAAACACGTTTTGACACTTTCTGCACACTGGGGTTAAGAGCTGATTGTGTGGGCTCTTCTGAGCCTTGCTGTTACATGGAGATTCAGTTGTCTAAAAAAACGCGTTTATTTCGGGCTGAAAAACACGTTTTGAAAAGTGTGCATTTACTGCCCCATAACTTACATGGGGTTGACCAAACTTGCAGAAACATGTTTATTTCTGCTGAAAAACACATTTTGACACTTTCTGCACACTGGGGTTAAGAGCTGAGTGTGTGGGCTCTTCTGAGCCTTGATGTTACATGGGGATTCAGTTGTCTGAAAAAACGCGTTTATTTCGGGCTGAAAAACACGTTTTGAAAAGTGTGCATTTACTGCCCCATAACTTACATGGGGTTGACCAAACTTGCAGAAACATGTTTATTTCTGCTGAAAAACACGTTTTGACACTTTCTGCACAATGGGGTTAAGATCTGAGTGTCTGGGCTCTTCTGAGCCTTGATGTTACATGGGAATTCAGTTGTCTGAAAAAACGCGTTTATTTCGGGCTGAAAAAACGTTTTGAAAAGTGTGCATTTACTGCCCCATAACTTACATGGGGTTGACCAAACTTGCAGAAACATGTTTATTTCTGCTGAAAAACACGTTTTGACACTTTCTGCACACTAGGGTTAAGAGCTGAGTGTGTGGGCTCTTCTGAGCCTTGATGTTACATGGGGATTCAGTTGTCTGAAAAAACGCGTTTATTTCGGGCTGAAAAACACGTTTTGAAAAGTGTGCTGTTACTGCCCCATAACTTACATGGGGTTGACCAAACTTGCAGAAACATGTTTATTTCTGCTGAAAAACACGTTTTGACACTTTCTGCACACTGGGGTTAAGAGCTGAGTGTGTGGGCTCTTCTGAGCCTTGCTGTTACATGGGGATTCAGTTGTCTGAAAAAACGCGTTTATTTCGGGCTGAAAAACACGTTTTGAAAAGTGTGCATTTACTGCCCCATAACTTTCATGGGGTTGACCAAACTTGCAGAAACATGTTTATTTCTGCTGAAAAACACGTTTTGACACTTTCTGCACACTGGGGTTAAGAGCTGAGTGTGTGGGCTCTTCTGAGCCTTGATGTTACATGGGGATTCAGTTGTCTGAAAAAACGCGTTTATTTCGGGCTGAAAAACACGTTTTGAAAAGTGTGCATTTACTGCCCCATAACTTACATGGGGTTGACCAAACTTGCAGAAACATGTTTATTTCTGCTGAAAAACACGTTCTGACACTTTCTGCACAATGGGGTTAAGATCTGAGTATGTGGGCTCTTCTGAACCTTGCTGTTACATGGGGATTCAGTTGTCTGAAAAAACGCGTTTATTTCGGGCTGAAAAACACGTTTTGAAAAGTGTGCATTTACTGCCCCATAACTTACATGGGGTTGACCAAACTTGCAGAAACATGTTTATTTCTGCTGAAAAACACGTTCTGACACTTTCTGCACACTGGGGTTAAGATCTGAGTGTGTGGGCTCTTCTGAGCTTTGCTGTTACATGGGGATTCAGTTGTCTGAAAAAACGCGTTTATTTCGGGCTGAAAAACACGTTTTGAAAAGTGTGAATTTACTGCCCCATAACTTACAAGGGGTTGACCAAACTTGCAGAAACATGTTTATTTCTGCTGAAAAACACGTTCTGACACTTTCTGCACAATGGGGTTAAGATCTGAGTGTGTGGGCTCTTCTGAGCCTTGCTGTTACATGGGGATTCAGTTGTCTGAAAAAACGCGTTTATTTCGGGCTGAAAAACACGTTTTGAAAAGTGTGCATTTACTGCCCCATAACTTACATGGGGTTGACCAAACTTGCAGAAACATGTTTATTTCTGCTGAAAAACACATTTTGACACTTTCTGCACACTGGGGTTAAGAGCTGAGTGTGTGGGCTCTTCTGAGCCTTGATGTTACATGGGGATTCAGTTGTCTGAAAAAACGCGTTTATTTCGGGCTGAAAAACACGTTTTGAAAAGTGTGCATTTACTGCCCCATAACTTACATGGGGTTGACCAAACTTGCAGAAACATGTTTATTTCTGCTGAAAAACACGTTTTGACACTTTCTGCACACTGGGGTTAAGAGCTGAGTGTGTGGGCTCTTCTGAGCCTTGATGTTACATGGGGATTCAGTTGTCTGAAAAAACGCGTTTATTTCGGGCTGAAAAACACGTTTTGAAAAGTGTGCATTTACTGCCCCATAACTTACATGGGGTTGACCAAACTTGCAGAAACATGTTTATTTCTGCTGAAAAACACATTTTGACACTTTCTGCACACTGGGGTTAAGAGCTGAGTGTGTGGGCTCTTCTGAGCCTTGATGTTACATGGGGATTCAGTTGTCTGAAAAAACGCGTTTATTTCGGGCTGAAAAACACGTTTTGAAAAGTGTGCATTTACTGCCCCATAACTTACATGGGGTTGACCAAACTTGCAGAAACATGTTTATTTCTGCTGAAAAACACGTTTTGACACTTTCTGCACACTGGGGTTAAGATCTGAGTGTGTGGGCTCTTCTGAGCCTTGATGTTACATGGGAATTCAGTTGTCTGAAAAAACGCGTTTATTTCGGGCTGAAAAACACGTTTTGAAAAGTGTGCATTTACTGCCCCATAACTTACATGGGGTTGACCAAACTTGCAGAAACATGTTTATTTCTGCTGAAAAACACGTTTTGACACTTTCTGCACACTGGGGTTAAGAGCTGAGTGTGTGGGCTCTTCTGAGCCTTGATGTTACATGGGGATTCAGTTGTCTGAAAAAACGCGTTTATTTCGGGCTGAAAAACACGTTTTGAAAAGTGTGCATTTACTGCCCCATAACTTACATGGGGTTGACCAAACTTGCAGAAACATGTTTATTTCTGCAGAAAAACACGTTCTGACACTTTCTGCACACTGGGGTTAAGAGCTGAGTGTGTGGGCTCTTCTGAGCCTTGCTGTTACATGGGGATTCAGTTGTCTGAAAAAACGCGTTTATTTCGGGCTGAAAAACACGTTTTGAAAAGTGTGCATTTACTGACCCATAACTTACATGGGGTTGACCAAACTTGCAGAAACATGTTTATTTCTGCTGAAAAACACGTTTTGACACTTTCTGCACACTGGGGTTAAGAGCTGAGTGTGTGGGCTCTTCTGAGCCTTGATGTTACATGGGGATTCAGTTGTCTGAAAAAACGCGTTTATTTCGGGCTGAAAAACACGTTTTGAAAAGTGTGCATTTACTGCCCCATAACTTACATGGGGTTGACCAAACTTGCAGAAACATGTTTATTTCTGCTGAAAAACACATTTTGACACTTTCTGCACACTGGGGTTAAGAGCTGAGTGTGTGGGCTCTTCTGAGCCTTGATGTTACATGGGGATTCAGTTGTCTGAAAAAACGCGTTTATTTCGGGCTGAAAAACACGTTTTGAAAAGTGTGCATTTACTGCCCCATAACTTACATGGGGTTGACCAAACTTGCAGAAACATGTTTATTTCTGCTGAAAAACACGTTTTGACACTTTCTGCACACTGGGGTTAAGAGCTGAGTGTGTGGGCTCTTCTAAGCCTTGCTGTTACATGGAGATTCAGTTGTCTAAAAAAACGCGTTTATTTCGGGCTGAAAAACACGTTTTGAAAAGTGTGCATTTACTGCCCCATAACTTACATGGGGTTGACCAAACTTGCAGAAACATGTTTATTTCTGCTGAAAAACACATTTTGACACTTTCTGCACACTGGGGTTAAGAGCTGAGTGTGTGGGCTCTTCTGAGCCTTGCTGTTACATTGGGATTCAGTTGTCTGAAAAAACGCGTTTATTTCGGGCTGAAAAACACGTTTTGAAAAGTGTGCATTTACTGCCCCATAACTTACATGGGGTTGACCAAACTTGCAGAAACATGTTTATTTCTGCTGAAAAACACATTTTGACACTTTCTGCACACTGGGGTTAAGAGCTGAGTGTGTGGGCTCTTCTGAGCCTTGATGTTACATGGGGATTCAGTTGTCTGAAAAAACGCGTTTATTTCGGGCTGAAAAACACGTTTTGAAAAGTGTGCATTTACTGCCCCATAACTTACATGGGGTTGACCAAACTAGCAGAAACATGTTTATTTCTGCTGAAAAACACGTTTTGACACTTTCTGCACACTGGGGTTAAGAGCTGAGTGTGTGGGCTCTTCTGAGCCTTGCTGTTACATGGGGATTCAGTTGTCTGAAAAAACGCGTTTATTTCGGGCTGAAAAACACGTTTTGAAAAGTGTGCATTTACTGCCCCATAACTTACATGGGGTTGACCAAACTTGCAGAAACATGTTTATTTCTGCTGAAAAACACGTTTTGACACTTTCTGCACACTGGGGTTAAGAGCTGAGTGTGTGGGCTCTTCTGAGCCTTGATGTTACTTGGGGATTCAGTTGTCTGAAAAAACGCGTTTATTTCGGGCTGAAAAACACGTTTTGAAAAGTGTGCATTTACTGCCCCATAACTTACATGGGGTTGACCAAACTTGCAGAAACATGTTTATTTCTGCTGAAAAACACGTTCTGACACTTTCTGCACAATGGGGTTAAGATCTGAGTGTGTGGGCTCTTCTGAGCATTGCTGTTACATGGGGATTCAGTTGTCTGAAAAAACGCGTTTATTTCGGGCTGAAAAACACGTTTTGAAAAGTGTGCATTTACTGCCCCATAACTTACATGGGGTTGACCAAACTTGCAGAAACATGTTTATTTCTGCTGAAAAACACATTTTGACACTTTCTGCACACTGGGGTTAAGAGCTGAGTGTGTGGGCTCTTCTGAGCCTTGATGTTACATGGGGATTCAGTTGTCTGAAAAAACGCGTTTATTTCGGGCTGAAAAACACGTTTTGAAAAGTGTGCATTTACTGCCCCATAACTTACATGGGGTTGACCAAACTTGCAGAAACATGTTTATTTCTGCTGAAAAACACGTTTTGACACTGTCTGCACACTGGGGTTAAGAGCTGAGTGTGTGGGCTCTTCTGAGCCTTGCTGTTACATGGAGATTCAGTTGTCTGAAAAAACGCGTTTATTTCGGGCTGAAAAACACGTTTTGAAAAGTGTGCATTTACTGCCCCATAACTTACATGGGGTTGACCAAACTTGCAGAAACATGTTTATTTCTGCTGAAAAACACATTTTGACACTTTCTGCACACTGGGGTTAAGAGCTGAGTGTGTGGGCTCTTCTGAGCCTTGATGTTACATGGGGATTCAGTTGTCTGAAAAAACGCGTTTATTTCGGGCTGAAAAACACGTTTTGAAAAGTGTGCATTTACTGCCCCATAACTTACATGGGGTTGACCAAACTTGCAGAAACATGTTTATTTCTGCTGAAAAACACGTTTTGACACTTTCTGCACACTGGGGTTAAGAGCTGAGTGTGTGGGCTCTTCTAAGCCTTGCTGTTACATGGAGATTCAGTTGTCTAAAAAAACGCGTTTATTTCGGGCTGAAAAACACGTTTTGAAAAGTGTGCATTTACTGCCCCATAACTTACATGGGGTTGACCAAACTTGCAGAAACATGTTTATTTCTGCTGAAAAACACATTTTGACACTTTCTGCACACTGGGGTTAAGAGCTGAGTGTGTGGGCTCTTCTGAGCCTTGATGTTACATGGGGATTCAGTTGTCTGAAAAAACGCGTTTATTTCGGGCTGAAAAACACGTTTTGAAAAGTGTGCATTTACTGCCCCATAACTTACATGGGGTTGACCAAACTTGCAGAAACATGTTTATTTCTGCTGAAAAACACGTTTTGACACTTTCTGCACACTGGGGTTAAGATCTGAGTGTGTGGGCTCTTCTGAGCCTTGATGTTACATGGGAATTCAGTTGTCTGAAAAAACGCGTTTATTTCGGGCTGAAAAACACGTTTTGAAAAGTGTGCATTTACTGCCCCATAACTTACATGGGGTTGACCAAACTTGCAGAAACATGTTTATTTCTGCTGAAAAACACGTTCTGACACTTTCTGCACACTGGGGTTAAGATCTGAGTGTGTGGGCTCTTCTGAGCCTTGCTGTTACATGGGGATTCAGTTGTCTGAAAAAACGCGTTTATTTCGGGCTGAAAAACACGTTTTGAAAAGTGTGCATTTACTGACCCATAACTTACATGGGGTTGACCAAAGTTGCAGAAACATGTTTATTTCTGCTGAAAAACACGTTTTGACACTTTCTGCACACTGGGGTTAAGAGCTGAGTGTGTGGGCTCTTCTGAGCCTTGATGTTACATGGGGATTCAGTTGTCTGAAAAAACGCGTTTATTTCGGGCTGAAAAACACGTTTTGAAAAGTGTGCATTTACTGCCCCATAACTTACATGGGGTTGACCAAACTTGCAGAAACATGTTTATTTCTGCTGAAAAACACGTTTTGACACTTTCTGCACACTGGGGTTAAGAGCTGAGTGTGTGGGCTCTTCTGAGCCTTGATGTTACATGGGGATTCAGTTGTCTGAAAAAACGCGTTTATTTCGGGCTGAAAAACACGTTTTGAAAAGTGTGCATTTACTGCCCCATAACTTACATGGGGTTGACCAAACTTGCAGAAACATGTTTATTTCTGCTGAAAAACACGTTCTGACACTTTCTGCACACTGGGGTTAAGATCTGAGTGTGTGGGCTCTTCTGAGCCTTGCTGTTACATGGGGATTCAGTTGTCTGAAAAAACGCGTTTATTTCGGGCTGAAAAACACGTTTTGAAAAGTGTGCATTTACTGACCCATAACTTACATGGGGTTGACCAAACTTGCAGAAACATGTTTATTTCTGCTGAAAAACACGTTTTGACACTTTCTGCACACTGGGGTTAAGAGCTGAGTGTGTGGGCTCTTCTGAGCCTTGATGTTACATGGGGATTCAGTTGTCTGAAAAAACGCGTTTATTTCGGGCTGAAAAACACGTTTTGAAAAGTGTGCATTTACTGCCCCATAACTTACATGGGGTTGACCAAACTTGCAGAAACATGTTTATTTCTGCTGAAAAACACGTTCTGACACTTTCTGCACACTGGGGTTAAGATCTGAGTGTGTGGGCTCTTCTGAGCCTTGCTGTTACATGGGGATTCAGTTGTCTGAAAAAACGCGTTTATTTCGGGCTGAAAAACACGTTTTGAAAAGTGTGCATTTACTGACCCATAACTTACATGGGGTTGACCAAACTTGCAGAAACATGTTTATTTCTGCTGAAAAACACGTTTTGACACTTTCTGCACACTGGGGTTAAGAGCTGAGTGTGTGGGCTCTTCTGAGCCTTGATGTTACATGGGGATTCAGTTGTCTGAAAAAACGCGTTTATTTCGGGCTGAAAAACACGTTTTGAAAAGTGTGCTGTTACTGCCCCATAACTTACATGGGGTTGACCAAACTTGCAGAAACATGTTTATTTCTGCTGAAAAACACGTTTTGACACTTTCTGCACACTGGGGTTAAGAGCTGAGTGTGTGGGCTCTTCTGAGCCTTGCTGTTACATGGGGATTCAGTTGTCTGAAAAAACGCGTTTATTTCGGGCTGAAAAACACGTTTTGAAAAGTGTGCATTTACTGCCCCATAACTTTCATGGGGTTGACCAAACTTGCAGAAACATGTTTATTTCTGCTGAAAAACACGTTTTGACACTTTCTGCACACTGGGGTTAAGAGCTGAGTGTGTGGGCTCTTCTGAGCCTTGATGTTACATGGGGATTCAGTTGTCTGAAAAAACGCGTTTATTTCGGGCTGAAAAACACGTTTTGAAAAGTGTGCATTTACTGCCCCATAACTTACATGGGGTTGACCAAACTTGCAGAAACATGTTTATTTCTGCTGAAAAACACGTTCTGACACTTTCTGCACAATGGGGTTAAGATCTGAGTATGTGGGCTCTTCTGAACCTTGCTGTTACATGGGGATTCAGTTGTCTGAAAAAACGCGTTTATTTCGGGCTGAAAAACACGTTTTGAAAAGTGTGCATTTACTGCCCCATAACTTACATGGGGTTGACCAAACTTGCAGAAACATGTTTATTTCTGCTGAAAAACACGTTCTGACACTTTCTGCACACTGGGGTTAAGATCTGAGTGTGTGGGCTCTTCTGAGCTTTGCTGTTACATGGGGATTCAGTTGTCTGAAAAAACGCGTTTATTTCGGGCTGAAAAACACGTTTTGAAAAGTGTGAATTTACTGCCCCATAACTTACAAGGGGTTGACCAAACTTGCAGAAACATGTTTATTTCTGCTGAAAAACACGTTCTGACACTTTCTGCACAATGGGGTTAAGATCTGAGTGTGTGGGCTCTTCTGAGCCTTGCTGTTACATGGGGATTCAGTTGTCTGAAAAAACGCGTTTATTTCGGGCTGAAAAACACGTTTTGAAAAGTGTGCATTTACTGCCCCATAACTTACATGGGGTTGACCAAACTTGCAGAAACATGTTTATTTCTGCTGAAAAACACATTTTGACACTTTCTGCACACTGGGGTTAAGAGCTGAGTGTGTGGGCTCTTCTGAGCCTTG
This sequence comes from Lepisosteus platostomus, assembly GCF_059453375.1. Lineage (NCBI taxonomy): Eukaryota > Metazoa > Chordata > Actinopteri > Semionotiformes > Lepisosteidae > Lepisosteus > Lepisosteus platostomus. The sequence continues at coordinate 21,765 of NW_028291694.1, forward strand.
ATGTTACATGGGGATTCAGTTGTCTGAAAAAACGCGTTTATTTCGGGCTGAAAAACACGTTTTGAAAAGTGTGCATTTACTGCCCCATAACTTACATGGGGTTGACCAAACTTGCAGAAACATGTTTATTTCTGCTGAAAAACACGTTTTGACACTTTCTGCACACTGGGGTTAAGAGCTGAGTGTGTGGGCTCTTCTGAGCCTTGATGTTACATGGGGATTCAGTTGTCTGAAAAAACGCGTTTATTTCGGGCTGAAAAACACGTTTTGAAAAGTGTGCATTTACTGCCCCATAACTTACATGGGGTTGACCAAACTTGCAGAAACATGTTTATTTCTGCTGAAAAACACATTTTGACACTTTCTGCACACTGGGGTTAAGAGCTGAGTGTGTGGGCTCTTCTGAGCCTTGATGTTACATGGGGATTCAGTTGTCTGAAAAAACGCGTTTATTTCGGGCTGAAAAACACGTTTTGAAAAGTGTGCATTTACTGCCCCATAACTTACATGGGGTTGACCAAACTTGCAGAAACATGTTTATTTCTGCTGAAAAACACGTTTTGACACTTTCTGCACACTGGGGTTAAGATCTGAGTGTGTGGGCTCTTCTGAGCCTTGATGTTACATGGGAATTCAGTTGTCTGAAAAAACGCGTTTATTTCGGGCTGAAAAACACGTTTTGAAAAGTGTGCATTTACTGCCCCATAACTTACATGGGGTTGACCAAACTTGCAGAAACATGTTTATTTCTGCTGAAAAACACGTTTTGACACTTTCTGCACACTGGGGTTAAGAGCTGAGTGTGTGGGCTCTTCTGAGCCTTGATGTTACATGGGGATTCAGTTGTCTGAAAAAACGCGTTTATTTCGGGCTGAAAAACACGTTTTGAAAAGTGTGCATTTACTGCCCCATAACTTACATGGGGTTGACCAAACTTGCAGAAACATGTTTATTTCTGCAGAAAAACACGTTCTGACACTTTCTGCACACTGGGGTTAAGAGCTGAGTGTGTGGGCTCTTCTGAGCCTTGCTGTTACATGGGGATTCAGTTGTCTGAAAAAACGCGTTTATTTCGGGCTGAAAAACACGTTTTGAAAAGTGTGCATTTACTGACCCATAACTTACATGGGGTTGACCAAACTTGCAGAAACATGTTTATTTCTGCTGAAAAACACGTTTTGACACTTTCTGCACAATGGGGTTAAGAGCTGAGTGTGTGGGCTCTTCTGAGCCTTGATGTTACATGGGGATTCAGTTGTCTGAAAAAACGCGTTTATTTCGGGCTGAAAAACACGTTTTGAAAAGTGTGCATTTACTGCCCCATAACTTACATGGGGTTGACCAAACTTGCAGAAACATGTTTATTTCTGCTGAAAAACACATTTTGACACTTTCTGCACACTGGGGTTAAGAGCTGAGTGTGTGGGCTCTTCTGAGCCTTGATGTTACATGGGGATTCAGTTGTCTGAAAAAACGCGTTTATTTCGGGCTGAAAAACACGTTTTGAAAAGTGTGCATTTACTGCCCCATAACTTACATGGGGTTGACCAAACTTGCAGAAACATGTTTATTTCTGCTGAAAAACACGTTTTGACACTTTCTGCACACTGGGGTTAAGAGCTGAGTGTGTGGGCTCTTCTAAGCCTTGCTGTTACATGGAGATTCAGTTGTCTAAAAAAACGCGTTTATTTCGGGCTGAAAAACACGTTTTGAAAAGTGTGCATTTACTGCCCCATAACTTACATGGGGTTGACCAAACTTGCAGAAACATGTTTATTTCTGCTGAAAAACACATTTTGACACTTTCTGCACACTGGGGTTAAGAGCTGAGTGTGTGGGCTCTTCTGAGCCTTGCTGTTACATGGGGATTCAGTTGTCTGAAAAAACGCGTTTATTTCGGGCTGAAAAACACGTTTTGAAAAGTGTGCATTTACTGCCCCATAACTTACATGGGGTTGACCAAACTTGCAGAAACATGTTTATTTCTGCTGAAAAACACATTTTGACACTTTCTGCACACTGGGGTTAAGAGCTGAGTGTGTGGGCTCTTCTGAGCCTTGATGTTACATGGGGATTCAGTTGTCTGAAAAAACGCGTTTATTTCGGGCTGAAAAACACGTTTTGAAAAGTGTGCATTTACTGCCCCATAACTTACATGGGGTTGACCAAACTAGCAGAAACATGTTTATTTCTGCTGAAAAACACGTTTTGACACTTTCTGCACACTGGGGTTAAGAGCTGAGTGTGTGGGCTCTTCTGAGCCTTGCTGTTACATGGGGATTCAGTTGTCTGAAAAAACGCGTTTATTTCGGGCTGAAAAACACGTTTTGAAAAGTGTGCATTTACTGCCCCATAACTTACATGGGGTTGACCAAACTTGCAGAAACATGTTTATTTCTGCTGAAAAACACGTTTTGACACTTTCTGCACACTGGGGTTAAGAGCTGAGTGTGTGGGCTCTTCTGAGCCTTGATGTTACTTGGGGATTCAGTTGTCTGAAAAAACGCGTTTATTTCGGGCTGAAAAACACGTTTTGAAAAGTGTGCATTTACTGCCCCATAACTTACATGGGGTTGACCAAACTTGCAGAAACATGTTTATTTCTGCTGAAAAACACGTTCTGACACTTTCTGCACAATGGGGTTAAGATCTGAGTGTGTGGGCTCTTCTGAGCATTGCTGTTACATGGGGATTCAGTTGTCTGAAAAAACGCGTTTATTTCGGGCTGAAAAACACGTTTTGAAAAGTGTGCATTTACTGCCCCATAACTTACATGGGGTTGACCAAACTTGCAGAAACATGTTTATTTCTGCTGAAAAACACATTTTGACACTTTCTGCACACTGGGGTTAAGAGCTGAGTGTGTGGGCTCTTCTGAGCCTTGATGTTACATGGGGATTCAGTTGTCTGAAAAAACGCGTTTATTTCGGGCTGAAAAACACGTTTTGAAAAGTGTGCATTTACTGCCCCATAACTTACATGGGGTTGACCAAACTTGCAGAAACATGTTTATTTCTGCTGAAAAACACGTTTTGACACTTTCTGCACACTGGGGTTAAGAGCTGAGTGTGTGGGCTCTTCTGAGCTTTGCTGTTACATGGAGATTCAGTTGTCTGAAAAAACGCGTTTATTTCGGGCTGAAAAACACGTTTTGAAAAGTGTGCATTTACTGCCCCATAACTTACATGGGGTTGACCAAACTTGCAGAAACATGTTTATTTCTGCTGAAAAACACGTTCTGACACTTTCTGCACACTGGGGTTAAGATCTGAGTGTGTGGGCTCTTCTGAGCCTTGCTGTTACATGGGGATTCAGTTGTCTGAAAAAACGCGTTTATTTCGGGCTGAAAAACACGTTTTGAAAAGTGTGCATTTACTGCCCCATAACTTACATGGGGTTGACCAAACTTGCAGAAACATGTTTATTTCTGCTGAAAAACACATTTTGACACTTTCTGCACACTGGGGTTAAGAGCCGAGTGTGTGGGCTCTTCTGAGCCTTGATGTTACATGGGGATTCAGTTGTCTGAAAAAACGCGTTTATTTCGGGCTGAAAAACACGTTTTGAAAAGTGTGCATTTACTGCCCCATAACTTACATGGGGTTGACCAAACTTGCAGAAACATGTTTATTTCTGCTGAAAAACACGTTTTGACACTTTCTGCACACTGGGGTTAAGAGCTGATTGTGTGGGCTCTTCTGAGCCTTGCTGTTACATGGAGATTCAGTTGTCTAAAAAAACGCGTTTATTTCGGGCTGAAAAACACGTTTTGAAAAGTGTGCATTTACTGCCCCATAACTTACATGGGGTTGACCAAACTTGCAGAAACATGTTTATTTCTGCTGAAAAACACATTTTGACACTTTCTGCACACTGGGGTTAAGAGCTGAGTGTGTGGGCTCTTCTGAGCCTTGATGTTACATGGGGATTCAGTTGTCTGAAAAAACGCGTTTATTTCGGGCTGAAAAACACGTTTTGAAAAGTGTGCATTTACTGCCCCATAACTTACATGGGGTTGACCAAACTTGCAGAAACATGTTTATTTCTGCTGAAAAACACGTTTTGACACTTTCTGCACACTGGGGTTAAGATCTGAGTGTCTGGGCTCTTCTGAGCCTTGATGTTACATGGGAATTCAGTTGTCTGAAAAAACGCGTTTATTTCGGGCTGAAAAAACGTTTTGAAAAGTGTGCATTTACTGCCCCATAACTTACATGGGGTTGACCAAACTTGCAGAAACATGTTTATTTCTGCTGAAAAACACGTTTTGACACTTTCTGCACACTAGGGTTAAGAGCTGAGTGTGTGGGCTCTTCTGAGCCTTGATGTTACATGGGGATTCAGTTGTCTGAAAAAACGCGTTTATTTCGGGCTGAAAAACACGTTTTGAAAAGTGTGCTGTTACTGCCCCATAACTTACATGGGGTTGACCAAACTTGCAGAAACATGTTTATTTCTGCTGAAAAACACGTTTTGACACTTTCTGCACACTGGGGTTAAGAGCTGAGTGTGTGGGCTCTTCTGAGCCTTGCTGTTACATGGGGATTCAGTTGTCTGAAAAAACGCGTTTATTTCGGGCTGAAAAACACGTTTTGAAAAGTGTGCATTTACTGCCCCATAACTTTCATGGGGTTGACCAAACTTGCAGAAACATGTTTATTTCTGCTGAAAAACACGTTTTGACACTTTCTGCACACTGGGGTTAAGAGCTGAGTGTGTGGGCTCTTCTGAGCCTTGATGTTACATGGGGATTCAGTTGTCTGAAAAAACGCGTTTATTTCGGGCTGAAAAACACGTTTTGAAAAGTGTGCATTTACTGCCCCATAACTTACATGGGGTTGACCAAACTTGCAGAAACATGTTTATTTCTGCTGAAAAACACGTTCTGACACTTTCTGCACAATGGGGTTAAGATCTGAGTATGTGGGCTCTTCTGAACCTTGCTGTTACATGGGGATTCAGTTGTCTGAAAAAACGCGTTTATTTCGGGCTGAAAAACACGTTTTGAAAAGTGTGCATTTACTGCCCCATAACTTACATGGGGTTGACCAAACTTGCAGAAACATGTTTATTTCTGCTGAAAAACACGTTCTGACACTTTCTGCACACTGGGGTTAAGATCTGAGTGTGTGGGCTCTTCTGAGCTTTGCTGTTACATGGGGATTCAGTTGTCTGAAAAAACGCGTTTATTTCGGGCTGAAAAACACGTTTTGAAAAGTGTGAATTTACTGCCCCATAACTTACAAGGGGTTGACCAAACTTGCAGAAACATGTTTATTTCTGCTGAAAAACACGTTCTGACACTTTCTGCACAATGGGGTTAAGATCTGAGTGTGTGGGCTCTTCTGAGCCTTGCTGTTACATGGGGATTCAGTTGTCTGAAAAAACGCGTTTATTTCGGGCTGAAAAACACGTTTTGAAAAGTGTGCATTTACTGCCCCATAACTTACATGGGGTTGACCAAACTTGCAGAAACATGTTTATTTCTGCTGAAAAACACATTTTGACACTTTCTGCACACTGGGGTTAAGAGCTGAGTGTGTGGGCTCTTCTGAGCCTTGATGTTACATGGGGATTCAGTTGTCTGAAAAAACGCGTTTATTTCGGGCTGAAAAACACGTTTTGAAAAGTGTGCATTTACTGCCCCATAACTTACATGGGGTTGACCAAACTTGCAGAAACATGTTTATTTCTGCTGAAAAACACGTTTTGACACTTTCTGCACACTGGGGTTAAGAGCTGAGTGTGTGGGCTCTTCTGAGCCTTGCTGTTACATGGGGATTCAGTTGTCTGAAAAAACGCGTTTATTTCGGGCTGAAAAACACGTTTTGAAAAGTGTGCATTTACTGCCCCATAACTTACATGGGGTTGACCAAACTTGCAGAAACATGTTTATTTCTGCTGAAAAACACATTTTGACACTTTCTGCACACTGGGGTTAAGAGCTGAGTGTGTGGGCTCTTCTGAGCCTTGATGTTACATGGGGATTCAGTTGTCTGAAAAAACGCGTTTATTTCGGGCTGAAAAACACGTTTTGAAAAGTGTGAATTTACTGCCCCATAACTTACAAGGGGTTGACCAAACTTGCAGAAACATGTTTATTTCTGCTGAAAAACACGTTCTGACACTTTCTGCACAATGGGGTTAAGATCTGAGTGTGTGGGCTCTTCTGAGCCTTGCTGTTACATGGGGATTCAGTTGTCTGAAAAAACGCGTTTATTTCGGGCTGAAAAACACGTTTTGAAAAGTGTGCATTTACTGCCCCATAACTTACATGGGGTTGACCAAACTTGCAGAAACATGTTTATTTCTGCTGAAAAACACATTTTGACACTTTCTGCACACTGGGGTTAAGAGCTGAGTGTGTGGGCTCTTCTGAGCCTTGATGTTACATGGGGATTCAGTTGTCTGAAAAAACGCGTTTATTTCGGGCTGAAAAACACGTTTTGAAAAGTGTGCATTTACTGCCCCATAACTTACATGGGGTTGACCAAACTTGCAGAAACATGTTTATTTCTGCTGAAAAACACGTTTTGACACTTTCTGCACACTGGGGTTAAGAGCTGAGTGTGTGGGCTCTTCTGAGCCTTGATGTTACATGGGGATTCAGTTGTCTGAAAAAACGCGTTTATTTCGGGCTGAAAAACACGTTTTGAAAAGTGTGCATTTACTGCCCCATAACTTACATGGGGTTGACCAAACTTGCAGAAACATGTTTATTTCTGCTGAAAAACACATTTTGACACTTTCTGCACACTGGGGTTAAGAGCTGAGTGTGTGGGCTCTTCTGAGCCTTGATGTTACATGGGGATTCAGTTGTCTGAAAAAACGCGTTTATTTCGGGCTGAAAAACACGTTTTGAAAAGTGTGCATTTACTGCCCCATAACTTACATGGGGTTGACCAAACTTGCAGAAACATGTTTATTTCTGCTGAAAAACACGTTTTGACACTTTCTGCACACTGGGGTTAAGATCTGAGTGTGTGGGCTCTTCTGAGCCTTGATGTTACATGGGAATTCAGTTGTCTGAAAAAACGCGTTTATTTCGGGCTGAAAAACACGTTTTGAAAAGTGTGCATTTACTGCCCCATAACTTACATGGGGTTGACCAAACTTGCAGAAACATGTTTATTTCTGCTGAAAAACACGTTTTGACACTTTCTGCACACTGGGGTTAAGAGCTGAGTGTGTGGGCTCTTCTGAGCCTTGATGTTACATGGGGATTCAGTTGTCTGAAAAAACGCGTTTATTTCGGGCTGAAAAACACGTTTTGAAAAGTGTGCATTTACTGCCCCATAACTTACATGGGGTTGACCAAACTTGCAGAAACATGTTTATTTCTGCAGAAAAACACGTTCTGACACTTTCTGCACACTGGGGTTAAGAGCTGAGTGTGTGGGCTCTTCTGAGCCTTGCTGTTACATGGGGATTCAGTTGTCTGAAAAAACGCGTTTATTTCGGGCTGAAAAACACGTTTTGAAAAGTGTGCATTTACTGACCCATAACTTACATGGGGTTGACCAAACTTGCAGAAACATGTTTATTTCTGCTGAAAAACACGTTTTGACACTTTCTGCACACTGGGGTTAAGAGCTGAGTGTGTGGGCTCTTCTGAGCCTTGATGTTACATGGGGATTCAGTTGTCTGAAAAAACGCGTTTATTTCGGGCTGAAAAACACGTTTTGAAAAGTGTGCATTTACTGCCCCATAACTTACATGGGGTTGACCAAACTTGCAGAAACATGTTTATTTCTGCTGAAAAACACATTTTGACACTTTCTGCACACTGGGGTTAAGAGCTGAGTGTGTGGGCTCTTCTGAGCCTTGATGTTACATGGGGATTCAGTTGTCTGAAAAAACGCGTTTATTTCGGGCTGAAAAACACGTTTTGAAAAGTGTGCATTTACTGCCCCATAACTTACATGGGGTTGACCAAACTTGCAGAAACATGTTTATTTCTGCTGAAAAACACGTTCTGACACTTTCTGCACACTGGGGTTAAGATCTGAGTGTGTGGGCTCTTCTGAGCTTTGCTGTTACATGGGGATTCAGTTGTCTGAAAAAACGCGTTTATTTCGGGCTGAAAAACACGTTTTGAAAAGTGTGAATTTACTGCCCCATAACTTACAAGGGGTTGACCAAACTTGCAGAAACATGTTTATTTCTGCTGAAAAACACGTTCTGACACTTTCTGCACAATGGGGTTAAGATCTGAGTGTGTGGGCTCTTCTGAGCCTTGCTGTTACATGGGGATTCAGTTGTCTGAAAAAACGCGTTTATTTCGGGCTGAAAAACACGTTTTGAAAAGTGTGCATTTACTGCCCCATAACTTACATGGGGTTGACCAAACTTGCAGAAACATGTTTATTTCTGCTGAAAAACACATTTTGACACTTTCTGCACACTGGGGTTAAGAGCTGAGTGTGTGGGCTCTTCTGAGCCTTGATGTTACATGGGGATTCAGTTGTCTGAAAAAACGCGTTTATTTCGGGCTGAAAAACACGTTTTGAAAAGTGTGCATTTACTGCCCCATAACTTACATGGGGTTGACCAAACTTGCAGAAACATGTTTATTTCTGCTGAAAAACACGTTTTGACACTTTCTGCACACTGGGGTTAAGAGCTGAGTGTGTGGGCTCTTCTGAGCCTTGATGTTACATGGGGATTCAGTTGTCTGAAAAAACGCGTTTATTTCGGGCTGAAAAACACGTTTTGAAAAGTGTGCATTTACTGCCCCATAACTTACATGGGGTTGACCAAACTTGCAGAAACATGTTTATTTCTGCTGAAAAACACATTTTGACACTTTCTGCACACTGGGGTTAAGAGCTGAGTGTGTGGGCTCTTCTGAGCCTTGATGTTACATGGGGATTCAGTTGTCTGAAAAAACGCGTTTATTTCGGGCTGAAAAACACGTTTTGAAAAGTGTGCATTTACTGCCCCATAACTTACATGGGGTTGACCAAACTTGCAGAAACATGTTTATTTCTGCTGAAAAACACGTTTTGACACTTTCTGCACACTGGGGTTAAGATCTGAGTGTGTGGGCTCTTCTGAGCCTTGATGTTACATGGGAATTCAGTTGTCTGAAAAAACGCGTTTATTTCGGGCTGAAAAACACGTTTTGAAAAGTGTGCATTTACTGCCCCATAACTTACATGGGGTTGACCAAACTTGCAGAAACATGTTTATTTCTGCTGAAAAACACGTTTTGACACTTTCTGCACACTGGGGTTAAGAGCTGAGTGTGTGGGCTCTTCTGAGCCTTGATGTTACATGGGGATTCAGTTGTCTGAAAAAACGCGTTTATTTCGGGCTGAAAAACACGTTTTGAAAAGTGTGCATTTACTGCCCCATAACTTACATGGGGTTGACCAAACTTGCAGAAACATGTTTATTTCTGCAGAAAAACACGTTCTGACACTTTCTGCACACTGGGGTTAAGAGCTGAGTGTGTGGGCTCTTCTGAGCCTTGCTGTTACATGGGGATTCAGTTGTCTGAAAAAACGCATTTATTTCGGGCTGAAAAACACGTTTTGAAAAGTGTGCATTTACTGACCCATAACTTACATGGGGTTGACCAAACTTGCAGAAACATGTTTATTTCTGCTGAAAAACACGTTTTGACACTTTCTGCACAATGGGGTTAAGAGCTGAGTGTGTGGGCTCTTCTGAGCCTTGATGTTACATGGGGATTCAGTTGTCTGAAAAAACGCGTTTATTTCGGGCTGAAAAACACGTTTTGAAAAGTGTGCATTTACTGCCCCATAACTTACATGGGGTTGACCAAACTTGCAGAAACATGTTTATTTCTGCTGAAAAACACATTTTGACACTTTCTGCACACTGGGGTTAAGAGCTGAGTGTGTGGGCTCTTCTGAGCCTTGATGTTACATGGGGATTCAGTTGTCTGAAAAAACGCGTTTATTTCGGGCTGAAAAACACGTTTTGAAAAGTGTGCATTTACTGCCCCATAACTTACATGGGGTTGACCAAACTTGCAGAAACATGTTTATTTCTGCTGAAAAACACGTTTTGACACTTTCTGCACACTGGGGTTAAGAGCTGAGTGTGTGGGCTCTTCTAAGCCTTGCTGTTACATGGAGATTCAGTTGTCTAAAAAAACGCGTTTATTTCGGGCTGAAAAACACGTTTTGAAAAGTGTGCATTTACTGCCCCATAACTTACATGGGGTTGACCAAACTTGCAGAAACATGTTTATTTCTGCTGAAAAACACATTTTGACACTTTCTGCACACTGGGGTTAAGAGCTGAGTGTGTGGGCTCTTCTGAGCCTTGCTGTTACATGGGGATTCAGTTGTCTGAAAAAACGCGTTTATTTCGGGCTGAAAAACACGTTTTGAAAAGTGTGCATTTACTGCCCCATAACTTACATGGGGTTGACCAAACTTGCAGAAACATGTTTATTTCTGCTGAAAAACACATTTTGACACTTTCTGCACACTGGGGTTAAGAGCTGAGTGTGTGGGCTCTTCTGAGCCTTGATGTTACATGGGGATTCAGTTGTCTGAAAAAACGCGTTTATTTCGGGCTGAAAAACACGTTTTGAAAAGTGTGCATTTACTGCCCCATAACTTACATGGGGTTGACCAAACTAGCAGAAACATGTTTATTTCTGCTGAAAAACACGTTTTGACACTTTCTGCACACTGGGGTTAAGAGCTGAGTGTGTGGGCTCTTCTGAGCCTTGCTGTTACATGGGGATTCAGTTGTCTGAAAAAACGCGTTTATTTCGGGCTGAAAAACACGTTTTGAAAAGTGTGCATTTACTGCCCCATAACTTACATGGGGTTGACCAAACTTGCAGAAACATGTTTATTTCTGCTGAAAAACACGTTTTGACACTTTCTGCACACTGGGGTTAAGAGCTGAGTGTGTGGGCTCTTCTGAGCCTTGATGTTACTTGGGGATTCAGTTGTCTGAAAAAACGCGTTTATTTCGGGCTGAAAAACACGTTTTGAAAAGTGTGCATTTACTGCCCCATAACTTACATGGGGTTGACCAAACTTGCAGAAACATGTTTATTTCTGCTGAAAAACACGTTCTGACACTTTCTGCACAATGGGGTTAAGATCTGAGTGTGTGGGCTCTTCTGAGCATTGCTGTTACATGGGGATTCAGTTGTCTGAAAAAACGCGTTTATTTCGGGCTGAAAAACACGTTTTGAAAAGTGTGCATTTACTGCCCCATAACTTACATGGGGTTGACCAAACTTGCAGAAACATGTTTATTTCTGCTGAAAAACACATTTTGACACTTTCTGCACACTGGGGTTAAGAGCTGAGTGTGTGGGCTCTTCTGAGCCTTGATGTTACATGGGGATTCAGTTGTCTGAAAAAACGCGTTTATTTCGGGCTGAAAAACACGTTTTGAAAAGTGTGCATTTACTGCCCCATAACTTACATGGGGTTGACCAAACTTGCAGAAACATGTTTATTTCTGCTGAAAAACACGTTTTGACACTTTCTGCACACTGGGGTTAAGAGCTGAGTGTGTGGGCTCTTCTGAGCTTTGCTGTTACATGGAGATTCAGTTGTCTGAAAAAACGCGTTTATTTCGGGCTGAAAAACACGTTTTGAAAAGTGTGCATTTACTGCCCCATAACTTACATGGGGTTGACCAAACTTGCAGAAACATGTTTATTTCTGCTGAAAAACACGTTCTGACACTTTCTGCACACTGGGGTTAAGATCTGAGTGTGTGGGCTCTTCTGAGCCTTGCTGTTACATGGGGATTCAGTTGTCTGAAAAAACGCGTTTATTTCGGGCTGAAAAACACGTTTTGAAAAGTGTGCATTTACTGCCCCATAACTTACATGGGGTTGACCAAACTTGCAGAAACATGTTTATTTCTGCTGAAAAACACATTTTGACACTTTCTGCACACTGGGGTTAAGAGCCGAGTGTGTGGGCTCTTCTGAGCCTTGATGTTACATGGGGATTCAGTTGTCTGAAAAAACGCGTTTATTTCGGGCTGAAAAACACGTTTTGAAAAGTGTGCATTTACTGCCCCATAACTTACATGGGGTTGACCAAACTTGCAGAAACATGTTTATTTCTGCTGAAAAACACGTTTTGACACTTTCTGCACACTGGGGTTAAGAGCTGATTGTGTGGGCTCTTCTGAGCCTTGCTGTTACATGGAGATTCAGTTGTCTAAAAAAACGCGTTTATTTCGGGCTGAAAAACACGTTTTGAAAAGTGTGCATTTACTGCCCCATAACTTACATGGGGTTGACCAAACTTGCAGAAACATGTTTATTTCTGCTGAAAAACACATTTTGACACTTTCTGCACACTGGGGTTAAGAGCTGAGTGTGTGGGCTCTTCTGAGCCTTGATGTTACATGGGGATTCAGTTGTCTGAAAAAACGCGTTTATTTCGGGCTGAAAAACACGTTTTGAAAAGTGTGCATTTACTGCCCCATAACTTACATGGGGTTGACCAAACTTGCAGAAACATGTTTATTTCTGCTGAAAAACACGTTTTGACACTTTCTGCACACTGGGGTTAAGATCTGAGTGTCTGGGCTCTTCTGAGCCTTGATGTTACATGGGAATTCAGTTGTCTGAAAAAACGCGTTTATTTCGGGCTGAAAAAACGTTTTGAAAAGTGTGCATTTACTGCCCCATAACTTACATGGGGTTGACCAAACTTGCAGAAACATGTTTATTTCTGCTGAAAAACACGTTTTGACACTTTCTGCACACTAGGGTTAAGAGCTGAGTGTGTGGGCTCTTCTGAGCCTTGATGTTACATGGGGATTCAGTTGTCTGAAAAAACGCGTTTATTTCGGGCTGAAAAACACGTTTTGAAAAGTGTGCTGTTACTGCCCCATAACTTACATGGGGTTGACCAAACTTGCAGAAACATGTTTATTTCTGCTGAAAAACACGTTTTGACACTTTCTGCACACTGGGGTTAAGAGCTGAGTGTGTGGGCTCTTCTGAGCCTTGCTGTTACATGGGGATTCAGTTGTCTGAAAAAACGCGTTTATTTCGGGCTGAAAAACACGTTTTGAAAAGTGTGCATTTACTGCCCCATAACTTTCATGGGGTTGACCAAACTTGCAGAAACATGTTTATTTCTGCTGAAAAACACGTTTTGACACTTTCTGCACACTGGGGTTAAGAGCTGAGTGTGTGGGCTCTTCTGAGCCTTGATGTTACATGGGGATTCAGTTGTCTGAAAAAACGCGTTTATTTCGGGCTGAAAAACACGTTTTGAAAAGTGTGCATTTACTGCCCCATAACTTACATGGGGTTGACCAAACTTGCAGAAACATGTTTATTTCTGCTGAAAAACACGTTCTGACACTTTCTGCACAATGGGGTTAAGATCTGAGTATGTGGGCTCTTCTGAACCTTGCTGTTACATGGGGATTCAGTTGTCTGAAAAAACGCGTTTATTTCGGGCTGAAAAACACGTTTTGAAAAGTGTGCATTTACTGCCCCATAACTTACATGGGGTTGACCAAACTTGCAGAAACATGTTTATTTCTGCTGAAAAACACGTTCTGACACTTTCTGCACACTGGGGTTAAGATCTGAGTGTGTGGGCTCTTCTGAGCTTTGCTGTTACATGGGGATTCAGTTGTCTGAAAAAACGCGTTTATTTCGGGCTGAAAAACACGTTTTGAAAAGTGTGAATTTACTGCCCCATAACTTACAAGGGGTTGACCAAACTTGCAGAAACATGTTTATTTCTGCTGAAAAACACGTTCTGACACTTTCTGCACAATGGGGTTAAGATCTGAGTGTGTGGGCTCTTCTGAGCCTTGCTGTTACATGGGGATTCAGTTGTCTGAAAAAACGCGTTTATTTCGGGCTGAAAAACACGTTTTGAAAAGTGTGCATTTACTGCCCCATAACTTACATGGGGTTGACCAAACTTGCAGAAACATGTTTATTTCTGCTGAAAAACACATTTTGACACTTTCTGCACACTGGGGTTAAGAGCTGAGTGTGTGGGCTCTTCTGAGCCTTGATGTTACATGGGGATTCAGTTGTCTGAAAAAACGCGTTTATTTCGGGCTGAAAAACACGTTTTGAAAAGTGTGCATTTACTGCCCCATAACTTACATGGGGTTGACCAAACTTGCAGAAACATGTTTATTTCTGCTGAAAAACACGTTTTGACACTTTCTGCACACTGGGGTTAAGAGCTGAGTGTGTGGGCTCTTCTGAGCCTTGCTGTTACATGGGGATTCAGTTGTCTGAAAAAACGCGTTTATTTCGGGCTGAAAAACACGTTTTGAAAAGTGTGCATTTACTGCCCCATAACTTACATGGGGTTGACCAAACTTGCAGAAACATGTTTATTTCTGCTGAAAAACACATTTTGACACTTTCTGCACACTGGGGTTAAGAGCTGAGTGTGTGGGCTCTTCTGAGCCTTGATGTTACATGGGGATTCAGTTGTCTGAAAAAACGCGTTTATTTCGGGCTGAAAAACACGTTTTGAAAAGTGTGAATTTACTGCCCCATAACTTACAAGGGGTTGACCAAACTTGCAGAAACATGTTTATTTCTGCTGAAAAACACGTTCTGACACTTTCTGCACAATGGGGTTAAGATCTGAGTGTGTGGGCTCTTCTGAGCCTTGCTGTTACATGGGGATTCAGTTGTCTGAAAAAACGCGTTTATTTCGGGCTGAAAAACACGTTTTGAAAAGTGTGCATTTACTGCCCCATAACTTACATGGGGTTGACCAAACTTGCAGAAACATGTTTATTTCTGCTGAAAAACACATTTTGACACTTTCTGCACACTGGGGTTAAGAGCTGAGTGTGTGGGCTCTTCTGAGCCTTGATGTTACATGGGGATTCAGTTGTCTGAAAAAACGCGTTTATTTCGGGCTGAAAAACACGTTTTGAAAAGTGTGCATTTACTGCCCCATAACTTACATGGGGTTGACCAAACTTGCAGAAACATGTTTATTTCTGCTGAAAAACACGTTTTGACACTTTCTGCACACTGGGGTTAAGAGCTGAGTGTGTGGGCTCTTCTGAGCCTTGATGTTACATGGGGATTCAGTTGTCTGAAAAAACGCGTTTATTTCGGGCTGAAAAACACGTTTTGAAAAGTGTGCATTTACTGCCCCATAACTTACATGGGGTTGACCAAACTTGCAGAAACATGTTTATTTCTGCTGAAAAACACATTTTGACACTTTCTGCACACTGGGGTTAAGAGCTGAGTGTGTGGGCTCTTCTGAGCCTTGATGTTACATGGGGATTCAGTTGTCTGAAAAAACGCGTTTATTTCGGGCTGAAAAACACGTTTTGAAAAGTGTGCATTTACTGCCCCATAACTTACATGGGGTTGACCAAACTTGCAGAAACATGTTTATTTCTGCTGAAAAACACGTTTTGACACTTTCTGCACACTGGGGTTAAGATCTGAGTGTGTGGGCTCTTCTGAGCCTTGATGTTACATGGGAATTCAGTTGTCTGAAAAAACGCGTTTATTTCGGGCTGAAAAACACGTTTTGAAAAGTGTGCATTTACTGCCCCATAACTTACATGGGGTTGACCAAACTTGCAGAAACATGTTTATTTCTGCTGAAAAACACGTTTTGACACTTTCTGCACACTGGGGTTAAGAGCTGAGTGTGTGGGCTCTTCTGAGCCTTGATGTTACATGGGGATTCAGTTGTCTGAAAAAACGCGTTTATTTCGGGCTGAAAAACACGTTTTGAAAAGTGTGCATTTACTGCCCCATAACTTACATGGGGTTGACCAAACTTGCAGAAACATGTTTATTTCTGCAGAAAAACACGTTCTGACACTTTCTGCACACTGGGGTTAAGAGCTGAGTGTGTGGGCTCTTCTGAGCCTTGCTGTTACATGGGGATTCAGTTGTCTGAAAAAACGCGTTTATTTCGGGCTGAAAAACACGTTTTGAAAAGTGTGCATTTACTGACCCATAACTTACATGGGGTTGACCAAACTTGCAGAAACATGTTTATTTCTGCTGAAAAACACGTTTTGACACTTTCTGCACACTGGGGTTAAGAGCTGAGTGTGTGGGCTCTTCTGAGCCTTGATGTTACATGGGGATTCAGTTGTCTGAAAAAACGCGTTTATTTCGGGCTGAAAAACACGTTTTGAAAAGTGTGCATTTACTGCCCCATAACTTACATGGGGTTGACCAAACTTGCAGAAACATGTTTATTTCTGCTGAAAAACACATTTTGACACTTTCTGCACACTGGGGTTAAGAGCTGAGTGTGTGGGCTCTTCTGAGCCTTGATGTTACATGGGGATTCAGTTGTCTGAAAAAACGCGTTTATTTCGGGCTGAAAAACACGTTTTGAAAAGTGTGCATTTACTGCCCCATAACTTACATGGGGTTGACCAAACTTGCAGAAACATGTTTATTTCTGCTGAAAAACACGTTTTGACACTTTCTGCACACTGGGGTTAAGAGCTGAGTGTGTGGGCTCTTCTAAGCCTTGCTGTTACATGGAGATTCAGTTGTCTAAAAAAACGCGTTTATTTCGGGCTGAAAAACACGTTTTGAAAAGTGTGCATTTACTGCCCCATAACTTACATGGGGTTGACCAAACTTGCAGAAACATGTTTATTTCTGCTGAAAAACACATTTTGACACTTTCTGCACACTGGGGTTAAGAGCTGAGTGTGTGGGCTCTTCTGAGCCTTGCTGTTACATGGGGATTCAGTTGTCTGAAAAAACGCGTTTATTTCGGGCTGAAAAACACGTTTTGAAAAGTGTGCATTTACTGCCCCATAACTTACATGGGGTTGACCAAACTTGCAGAAACATGTTTATTTCTGCTGAAAAACACATTTTGACACTTTCTGCACACTGGGGTTAAGAGCTGAGTGTGTGGGCTCTTCTGAGCCTTGATGTTACATGGGGATTCAGTTGTCTGAAAAAACGCGTTTATTTCGGGCTGAAAAACACGTTTTGAAAAGTGTGCATTTACTGCCCCATAACTTACATGGGGTTGACCAAACTAGCAGAAACATGTTTATTTCTGCTGAAAAACACGTTTTGACACTTTCTGCACACTGGGGTTAAGAGCTGAGTGTGTGGGCTCTTCTGAGCCTTGCTGTTACATGGGGATTCAGTTGTCTGAAAAAACGCGTTTATTTCGGGCTGAAAAACACGTTTTGAAAAGTGTGCATTTACTGCCCCATAACTTACATGGGGTTGACCAAACTTGCAGAAACATGTTTATTTCTGCTGAAAAACACGTTTTGACACTTTCTGCACACTGGGGTTAAGAGCTGAGTGTGTGGGCTCTTCTGAGCCTTGATGTTACTTGGGGATTCAGTTGTCTGAAAAAACGCGTTTATTTCGGGCTGAAAAACACGTTTTGAAAAGTGTGCATTTACTGCCCCATAACTTACATGGGGTTGACCAAACTTGCAGAAACATGTTTATTTCTGCTGAAAAACACGTTCTGACACTTTCTGCACAATGGGGTTAAGATCTGAGTGTGTGGGCTCTTCTGAGC
This sequence comes from Lepisosteus platostomus, assembly GCF_059453375.1. NCBI lineage: Eukaryota > Metazoa > Chordata > Actinopteri > Semionotiformes > Lepisosteidae > Lepisosteus > Lepisosteus platostomus. The sequence continues at coordinate 39,269 of NW_028291694.1, forward strand.
ATTGCTGTTACATGGGGATTCAGTTGTCTGAAAAAACGCGTTTATTTCGGGCTGAAAAACACGTTTTGAAAAGTGTGCATTTACTGCCCCATAACTTACATGGGGTTGACCAAACTTGCAGAAACATGTTTATTTCTGCTGAAAAACACATTTTGACACTTTCTGCACACTGGGGTTAAGAGCTGAGTGTGTGGGCTCTTCTGAGCCTTGATGTTACATGGGGATTCAGTTGTCTGAAAAAACGCGTTTATTTCGGGCTGAAAAACACGTTTTGAAAAGTGTGCATTTACTGCCCCATAACTTACATGGGGTTGACCAAACTTGCAGAAACATGTTTATTTCTGCTGAAAAACACGTTTTGACACTTTCTGCACACTGGGGTTAAGAGCTGAGTGTGTGGGCTCTTCTGAGCTTTGCTGTTACATGGAGATTCAGTTGTCTGAAAAAACGCGTTTATTTCGGGCTGAAAAACACGTTTTGAAAAGTGTGCATTTACTGCCCCATAACTTACATGGGGTTGACCAAACTTGCAGAAACATGTTTATTTCTGCTGAAAAACACGTTCTGACACTTTCTGCACACTGGGGTTAAGATCTGAGTGTGTGGGCTCTTCTGAGCCTTGCTGTTACATGGGGATTCAGTTGTCTGAAAAAACGCGTTTATTTCGGGCTGAAAAACACGTTTTGAAAAGTGTGCATTTACTGCCCCATAACTTACATGGGGTTGACCAAACTTGCAGAAACATGTTTATTTCTGCTGAAAAACACATTTTGACACTTTCTGCACACTGGGGTTAAGAGCCGAGTGTGTGGGCTCTTCTGAGCCTTGATGTTACATGGGGATTCAGTTGTCTGAAAAAACGCGTTTATTTCGGGCTGAAAAACACGTTTTGAAAAGTGTGCATTTACTGCCCCATAACTTACATGGGGTTGACCAAACTTGCAGAAACATGTTTATTTCTGCTGAAAAACACGTTTTGACACTTTCTGCACACTGGGGTTAAGAGCTGATTGTGTGGGCTCTTCTGAGCCTTGCTGTTACATGGAGATTCAGTTGTCTAAAAAAACGCGTTTATTTCGGGCTGAAAAACACGTTTTGAAAAGTGTGCATTTACTGCCCCATAACTTACATGGGGTTGACCAAACTTGCAGAAACATGTTTATTTCTGCTGAAAAACACATTTTGACACTTTCTGCACACTGGGGTTAAGAGCTGAGTGTGTGGGCTCTTCTGAGCCTTGATGTTACATGGGGATTCAGTTGTCTGAAAAAACGCGTTTATTTCGGGCTGAAAAACACGTTTTGAAAAGTGTGCATTTACTGCCCCATAACTTACATGGGGTTGACCAAACTTGCAGAAACATGTTTATTTCTGCTGAAAAACACGTTTTGACACTTTCTGCACACTGGGGTTAAGATCTGAGTGTCTGGGCTCTTCTGAGCCTTGATGTTACATGGGAATTCAGTTGTCTGAAAAAACGCGTTTATTTCGGGCTGAAAAAACGTTTTGAAAAGTGTGCATTTACTGCCCCATAACTTACATGGGGTTGACCAAACTTGCAGAAACATGTTTATTTCTGCTGAAAAACACGTTTTGACACTTTCTGCACACTAGGGTTAAGAGCTGAGTGTGTGGGCTCTTCTGAGCCTTGATGTTACATGGGGATTCAGTTGTCTGAAAAAACGCGTTTATTTCGGGCTGAAAAACACGTTTTGAAAAGTGTGCTGTTACTGCCCCATAACTTACATGGGGTTGACCAAACTTGCAGAAACATGTTTATTTCTGCTGAAAAACACGTTTTGACACTTTCTGCACACTGGGGTTAAGAGCTGAGTGTGTGGGCTCTTCTGAGCCTTGCTGTTACATGGGGATTCAGTTGTCTGAAAAAACGCGTTTATTTCGGGCTGAAAAACACGTTTTGAAAAGTGTGCATTTACTGCCCCATAACTTTCATGGGGTTGACCAAACTTGCAGAAACATGTTTATTTCTGCTGAAAAACACGTTTTGACACTTTCTGCACACTGGGGTTAAGAGCTGAGTGTGTGGGCTCTTCTGAGCCTTGATGTTACATGGGGATTCAGTTGTCTGAAAAAACGCGTTTATTTCGGGCTGAAAAACACGTTTTGAAAAGTGTGCATTTACTGCCCCATAACTTACATGGGGTTGACCAAACTTGCAGAAACATGTTTATTTCTGCTGAAAAACACGTTCTGACACTTTCTGCACAATGGGGTTAAGATCTGAGTATGTGGGCTCTTCTGAACCTTGCTGTTACATGGGGATTCAGTTGTCTGAAAAAACGCGTTTATTTCGGGCTGAAAAACACGTTTTGAAAAGTGTGCATTTACTGCCCCATAACTTACATGGGGTTGACCAAACTTGCAGAAACATGTTTATTTCTGCTGAAAAACACGTTCTGACACTTTCTGCACACTGGGGTTAAGATCTGAGTGTGTGGGCTCTTCTGAGCTTTGCTGTTACATGGGGATTCAGTTGTCTGAAAAAACGCGTTTATTTCGGGCTGAAAAACACGTTTTGAAAAGTGTGCATTTACTGCCCCATAACTTACATGGGGTTGACCAAACTTGCAGAAACGTTTATTTCTGCTGAAAAACACGTTCTGACACTTTCTGCACAATGGGGTTAAGATCTGAGTGTGTGGGCTCTTCTGAGCCTTGCTGTTACATGGGGATTCAGTTGTCTGAAAAAACGCGTTTATTTCGGGCTGAAAAACACGTTTTGAAAAGTGTGCATTTACTGCCCCATAACTTACATGGGGTTGACCAAACTTGCAGAAACATGTTTATTTCTGCTGAAAAACACATTTTGACACTTTCTGCACACTGGGGTTAAGAGCTGAGTGTGTGGGCTCTTCTGAGCCTTGATGTTACATGGGGATTCAGTTGTCTGAAAAAACGCGTTTATTTCGGGCTGAAAAACACGTTTTGAAAAGTGTGCATTTACTGCCCCATAACTTACATGGGGTTGACCAAACTTGCAGAAACATGTTTATTTCTGCTGAAAAACACGTTTTGACACTTTCTGCACACTGGGGTTAAGAGCTGAGTGTGTGGGCTCTTCTGAGCCTTGATGTTACATGGGGATTCAGTTGTCTGAAAAAACGCGTTTATTTCGGGCTGAAAAACACGTTTTGAAAAGTGTGCATTTACTGCCCCATAACTTACATGGGGTTGACCAAACTTGCAGAAACATGTTTATTTCTGCTGAAAAACACGTTCTGACACTTTCTGCACAATGGGGTTAAGATCTGAGTATGTGGGCTCTTCTGAACCTTGCTGTTACATGGGGATTCAGTTGTCTGAAAAAACGCGTTTATTTCGGGCTGAAAAACACGTTTTGAAAAGTGTGCATTTACTGCCCCATAACTTACATGGGGTTGACCAAACTTGCAGAAACATGTTTATTTCTGCTGAAAAACACGTTCTGACACTTTCTGCACACTGGGGTTAAGATCTGAGTGTGTGGGCTCTTCTGAGCTTTGCTGTTACATGGGGATTCAGTTGTCTGAAAAAACGCGTTTATTTCGGGCTGAAAAACACGTTTTGAAAAGTGTGCATTTACTGCCCCATAACTTACATGGGGTTGACCAAACTTGCAGAAACATGTTTATTTCTGCTGAAAAACACGTTCTGACACTTTCTGCACAATGGGGTTAAGATCTGAGTGTGTGGGCTCTTCTGAGCCTTGCTGTTACATGGGGATTCAGTTGTCTGAAAAAACGCGTTTATTTCGGGCTGAAAAACACGTTTTGAAAAGTGTGCATTTACTGCCCCATAACTTACATGGGGTTGACCAAACTTGCAGAAACATGTTTATTTCTGCTGAAAAACACATTTTGACACTTTCTGCACACTGGGGTTAAGAGCTGAGTGTGTGGGCTCTTCTGAGCCTTGATGTTACATGGGGATTCAGTTGTCTGAAAAAACGCGTTTATTTCGGGCTGAAAAACACGTTTTGAAAAGTGTGCATTTACTGCCCCATAACTTACATGGGGTTGACCAAACTTGCAGAAACATGTTTATTTCTGCTGAAAAACACGTTCTGACACTTTCTGCACACTGGGGTTAAGATCTGAGTGTGTGGGCTCTTCTGAGCTTTGCTGTTACATGGGGATTCAGTTGTCTGAAAAAACGCGTTTATTTCGGGCTGAAAAACACGTTTTGAAAAGTGTGCATTTACTGCCCCATAACTTACATGGGGTTGACCAAACTTGTAGAAACATGTTTATTTCTGCTGAAAAACACATTTTGACACTTTCTGCACACTGGGGTTAAGAGCTGAGTGTGTGGGCTCTTCTGAGCCTTGATGTTACATGGGGATTCAGTTGTCTGAAAAAACGCGTTTATTTCGGGCTGAAAAACACGTTTTGAAAAGTGTGCTGTTACTGCCCCATAACTTACATGGGGTTGACCAAACTTGCAGAAACATGTTTATTTCTGCTGAAAAACACGTTTTGACACTTTCTGCACACTGGGGTTAAGAGCTGAGTGTGTGGGCTCTTCTGAGCTTTGCTGTTACATGGGGATTCAGTTGTCTGAAAAAACGCGTTTATTTCGGGCTGAAAAACACGTTTTGAAAAGTGTGCATTTACTGCCCCATAACTTACATGGGGTTGACCAAACTTGCAGAAACATGTTTATTTCTGCTGAAAAACACGTTTTGACACTGTCTGCACACTGGGGTTAAGAGCTGAGTGTGTGGGCTCTTCTGAGCCTTGCTGTTACATGGAGATTCAGTTGTCTGAAAAAACGCGTTTATTTCGGGCTGAAAAACACGTTTTGAAAAGTGTGCATTTACTGCCCCATAACTTACATGGGGTTGACCAAACTTGCAGAAACATGTTTATTTCTGCTGAAAAACACGTTTTGACACTTTCTGCACACTGGGGTTAAGAGCTGAGTGTGTGGGCTCTTCTGAGCCTTGATGTTACATGGGGATTCAGTTGTCTGAAAAAACGCGTTTATTTCGGGCTGAAAAACACGTTTTGAAAAGTGTGCATTTACTGCCCCATAACTTACATGGGGTTGACCAAACTTGCAGAAACATGTTTATTTCTGCTGAAAAACACGTTCTGACACTTTCTGCACAATGGGGTTAAGATCTGAGTGTGTGGGCTCTTCTGAGCATTGCTGTTACATGGGGATTCAGTTGTCTGAAAAAACGCGTTTATTTCGGGCTGAAAAACACGTTTTGAAAAGTGTGCATTTACTGCCCCATAACTTACATGGGGTTGACCAAACTTGCAGAAACATGTTTATTTCTGCTGAAAAACACGTTTTGACACTTTCTGCACACTGGGGTTAAGAGCTGAGTGTGTGGGCTCTTCTGAGCTTTGCTGTTACATGGGGATTCAGTTGTCTGAAAAAACGCGTTTATTTCGGGCTGAAAAACACGTTTTGAAAAGTGTGCATTTACTGCCCCATAACTTACATGGGGTTGACCAAACTTGCAGAAACATGTTTATTTCTGCTGAAAAACACGTTCTGACACTTTCTGCACACTGGGGTTAAGATCTGAGTGTGTGGGCTCTTCTGAGCCTTGCTGTTACATGGGGATTCAGTTGTCTGAAAAAACGCGTTTATTTCGGGCTGAAAAACACGTTTTGAAAAGTGTGCATTTACTGCCCCATAACTTACATGGGGTTGACCAAACTTGCAGAAACATGTTTATTTCTGCTGAAAAACACGTTTTGACACTTTCTGCACACTGGGGTTAAGAGCTGAGTGTGTGGGCTCTTCTGAACCTTGCTGTTACATGGAGATTCAGTTGTCTGAAAAAACGCGTTTATTTCGGGCTGAAAAACACGTTTTGAAAAGTGTGCATTTACTGCCCCATAACTTACATGGGGTTGACCAAACTTGCAGAAACATGTTTATTTCTGCTGAAAAACACATTTTGACACTTTCTGCACACTGGGGTTAAGAGCTGAGTGTGTGGGCTCTTCTGAGCCTTGATGTTACATGGGGATTCAGTTGTCTGAAAAAACGCGTTTATTTCGGGCTGAAAAACACGTTTTGAAAAGTGTGCATTTACTGCCCCATAACTTACATGGGGTTGACCAAACTTGCAGAAACATGTTTATTTCTGCTGAAAAACACGTTTTGACACTGTCTGCACACTGGGGTTAAGAGCTGAGTGTGTGGGCTCTTCTGAGCCTTGCTGTTACATGGAGATTCAGTTGTCTAAAAAAACGCGTTTATTTCGGGCTGAAAAACACGTTTTGAAAAGTGTGCATTTACTGCCCCATAACTTACATGGGGTTGACCAAACTTGCAGAAACATGTTTATTTCTGCTGAAAAACACATTTTGACACTTTCTGCACACTGGGGTTAAGAGCTGAGTGTGTGGGCTCTTCTGAGCCTTGATGTTACATGGGGATTCAGTTGTCTGAAAAAACGCGTTTATTTCGGGCTGAAAAACACGTTTTGAAAAGTGTGCATTTACTGCCCCATAACTTACATGGGGTTGACCAAACTTGCAGAAACATGTTTATTTCTGCTGAAAAACACGTTTTGACACTTTCTGCACACTAGGGTTAAGAGCTGAGTGTGTGGGCTCTTCTGAGCCTTGATGTTACATGGGGATTCAGTTGTCTGAAAAAACGCGTTTATTTCGGGCTGAAAAACACGTTTTGAAAAGTGTGCTGTTACTGCCCCATAACTTACATGGGGTTGACCAAACTTGCAGAAACATGTTTATTTCTGCTGAAAAACACGTTTTGACACTTTCTGCACACTGGGGTTAAGAGCTGAGTGTGTGGGCTCTTCTGAGCCTTGCTGTTACATGGGGATTCAGTTGTCTGAAAAAACGCGTTTATTTCGGGCTGAAAAACACGTTTTGAAAAGTGTGCATTTACTGCCCCATAACTTTCATGGGGTTGACCAAACTTGCAGAAACATGTTTATTTCTGCTGAAAAACACGTTTTGACACTTTCTGCACACTGGGGTTAAGAGCTGAGTGTGTGGGCTCTTCTGAGCCTTGATGTTACATGGGGATTCAGTTGTCTGAAAAAACGCGTTTATTTCGGGCTGAAAAACACGTTTTGAAAAGTGTGCATTTACTGCCCCATAACTTACATGGGGTTGACCAAACTTGCAGAAACATGTTTATTTCTGCTGAAAAACACGTTCTGACACTTTCTGCACAATGGGGTTAAGATCTGAGTGTGTGGGCTCTTCTGAGCATTGCTGTTACATGGGGATTCAGTTGTCTGAAAAAACGCGTTTATTTCGGGCTGAAAAACACGTTTTGAAAAGTGTGCATTTACTGCCCCATAACTTACATGGGGTTGACCAAACTTGCAGAAACATGTTTATTTCTGCTGAAAAACACGTTTTGACACTTTCTGCACACTGGGGTTAAGAGCTGAGTGTGTGGGCTCTTCTGAGCTTTGCTGTTACATGGGGATTCAGTTGTCTGAAAAAACGCGTTTATTTCGGGCTGAAAAACACGTTTTGAAAAGTGTGCATTTACTGCCCCATAACTTACATGGGGTTGACCAAACTTGCAGAAACATGTTTATTTCTGCTGAAAAACACGTTCTGACACTTTCTGCACACTGGGGTTAAGATCTGAGTGTGTGGGCTCTTCTGAGCCTTGCTGTTACATGGGGATTCAGTTGTCTGAAAAAACGCGTTTATTTCGGGCTGAAAAACACGTTTTGAAAAGTGTGCATTTACTGCCCCATAACTTACATGGGGTTGACCAAACTTGCAGAAACATGTTTATTTCTGCTGAAAAACACGTTTTGACACTTTCTGCACACTGGGGTTAAGAGATGAGTGTGTGGGCTCTTCTGAACCTTGCTGTTACATGGAGATTCAGTTGTCTGAAAAAACGCGTTTATTTCGGGCTGAAAAACACGTTTTGAAAAGTGTGCATTTACTGCCCCATAACTTACATGGGGTTGACCAAACTTGCAGAAACATGTTTATTTCTGCTGAAAAACACGTTTTGACACTTTCTGCACACTGGGGTTAAGAGCTGAGTGTGTGGGCTCTTCTGAGCCTTGATGTTACATGGGGATTCAGTTGTCTGAAAAAACGCGTTTATTTCGGGCTGAAAAACACGTTTTGAAAAGTGTGCATTTACTGCCCCATAACTTACATGGGGTTGACCAAACTTGCAGAAACATGTTTATTTCTGCTGAAAAACACGTTCTGACACTTTCTGCACACTGGGGTTAAGATCTGAGTGTGTGGGCTCTTCTGAGCCTTGCTGTTACATGGGGATTCAGTTGTCTGAAAAAACGCGTTTATTTCGTGCTGAAAAACACGTTTTGAAAAGTGTGCATTTACTGACCCATAACTTACATGGGGTTGACCAAACTTGCAGAAACATGTTTATTTCTGCTGAAAAACACGTTTTGACACTTTCTGCACACTGGGGTTAAGAGCTGAGTGTGTGGGCTCTTCTGAGCCTTGATGTTACATGGGGATTCAGTTGTCTGAAAAAACGCGTTTATTTCGGGCTGAAAAACACGTTTTGAAAAGTGTGCTGTTACTGCCCCATAACTTACATGGGGTTGACCAAACTTGCAGAAACATGTTTATTTCTGCTGAAAAACACGTTTTGACACTTTCTGCACACTGGGGTTAAGAGCTGAGTGTGTGGGCTCTTCTGAGCCTTGCTGTTACATGGGGATTCAGTTGTCTGAAAAAACGCGTTTATTTCGGGCTGAAAAACACGTTTTGAAAAGTGTGCATTTACTGCCCCATAACTTTCATGGGGTTGACCAAACTTGCAGAAACATGTTTATTTCTGCTGAAAAACACGTTTTGACACTTTCTGCACACTGGGGTTAAGAGCTGAGTGTGTGGGCTCTTCTGAGCCTTGATGTTACATGGGGATTCAGTTGTCTGAAAAAACGCGTTTATTTCGGGCTGAAAAACACGTTTTGAAAAGTGTGCATTTACTGCCCCATAACTTACATGGGGTTGACCAAACTTGCAGAAACATGTTTATTTCTGCTGAAAAACACGTTCTGACACTTTCTGCACAATGGGGTTAAGATCTGAGTATGTGGGCTCTTCTGAACCTTGCTGTTACATGGGGATTCAGTTGTCTGAAAAAACGCGTTTATTTCGGGCTGAAAAACACGTTTTGAAAAGTGTGCATTTACTGCCCCATAACTTACATGGGGTTGACCAAACTTGCAGAAACATGTTTATTTCTGCTGAAAAACACGTTCTGACACTTTCTGCACACTGGGGTTAAGATCTGAGTGTGTGGGCTCTTCTGAGCTTTGCTGTTACATGGGGATTCAGTTGTCTGAAAAAACGCGTTTATTTCGGGCTGAAAAACACGTTTTGAAAAGTGTGCATTTACTGCCCCATAACTTACATGGGGTTGACCAAACTTGCAGAAACATGTTTATTTCTGCTGAAAAACACGTTCTGACACTTTCTGCACAATGGGGTTAAGATCTGAGTGTGTGGGCTCTTCTGAGCCTTGCTGTTACATGGGGATTCAGTTGTCTGAAAAAACGCGTTTATTTCGGGCTGAAAAACACGTTTTGAAAAGTGTGCATTTACTGCCCCATAACTTACATGGGGTTGACCAAACTTGCAGAAACATGTTTATTTCTGCTGAAAAACACATTTTGACACTTTCTGCACACTGGGGTTAAGAGCTGAGTATGTGGGCTCTTCTGAGCCTTGATGTTACATGGGGATTCAGTTGTCTGAAAAAACGCGTTTATTTCGGGCTGAAAAACACGTTTTGAAAAGTGTGCATTTACTGCCCCATAACTTACATGGGGTTGACCAAACTTGCAGAAACATGTTTATTTCTGCTGAAAAACACGTTCTGACACTTTCTGCACACTGGGGTTAAGATCTGAGTGTGTGGGCTCTTCTGAGCTTTGCTGTTACATGGGGATTCAGTTGTCTGAAAAAACGCGTTTATTTCGGGCTGAAAAACACGTTTTGAAAAGTGTGCATTTACTGCCCCATAACTTACATGGGGTTGACCAAACTTGCAGAAACATGTTTATTTCTGCTGAAAAACACATTTTGACACTTTCTGCACACTGGGGTTAAGAGCTGAGTGTGTGGGCTCTTCTGAGCCTTGATGTTACATGGGGATTCAGTTGTCTGAAAAAACGCGTTTATTTCGGGCTGAAAAACACGTTTTGAAAAGTGTGCATTTACTGCCCCATAACTTACATGGGGTTGACCAAACTTGCAGAAACATGTTTATTTCTGCTGAAAAACACGTTTTGACACTTTCTGCACACTGGGGTTAAGAGCTGACTGTGTGGGCTCTTCTGAGCTTTGCTGTTACATGGGGATTCAGTTGTCTGAAAAAACGCGTTTATTTCGGGCTGAAAAACACGTTTTGAAAAGTGTGCATTTACTGCCCCATAACTTACATGGGGTTGACCAAACTTGCAGAAACATGTTTATTTCTGCTGAAAAACACGTTTTGACACTGTCTGCACACTGGGGTTAAGAGCTGAGTGTGTGGGCTCTTCTGAGCCTTGCTGTTACATGGAGATTCAGTTGTCTGAAAAAACGCGTTTATTTCGGGCTGAAAAACACGTTTTGAAAAGTGTGCATTTACTGCCCCATAACTTACATGGGGTTGACCAAACTTGCAGAAACATGTTTATTTCTGCTGAAAAACACATTTTGACACTTTCTGCACACTGGGGTTAAGAGCTGAGTGTGTGGGCTCTTCTGAGCCTTGATGTTACATGGGGATTCAGTTGTCTGAAAAAACGCGTTTATTTCGGGCTGAAAAACACGTTTTGAAAAGTGTGCATTTACTGCCCCATAACTTACATGGGGTTGACCAAACTTGCAGAAACATGTTTATTTCTGCTGAAAAACACGTTTTGACACTTTCTGCACACTGGGGTTAAGATCTGAGTGTGTGGGCTCTTCTGAGCCTTGATGTTACATGGGAATTCAGTTGTCTGAAAAAACGCGTTTATTTCGGGCTGAAAAACACGTTTTGAAAAGTGTGCATTTACTGCCCCATAACTTACATGGGGTTGACCAAACTTGCAGAAACATGTTTATTTCTGCTGAAAAACACGTTCTGACACTTTCTGCACACTGGGGTTAAGATCTGAGTGTGTGGGCTCTTCTGAGCCTTGCTGTTACATGGGGATTCAGTTGTCTGAAAAAACGCGTTTATTTCGGGCTGAAAAACACGTTTTGAAAAGTGTGCATTTACTGACCCATAACTTACATGGGGTTGACCAAAGTTGCAGAAACATGTTTATTTCTGCTGAAAAACACGTTTTGACACTTTCTGCACACTGGGGTTAAGAGCTGAGTGTGTGGGCTCTTCTGAGCCTTGATGTTACATGGGGATTCAGTTGTCTGAAAAAACGCGTTTATTTCGGGCTGAAAAACACGTTTTGAAAAGTGTGCATTTACTGCCCCATAACTTACATGGGGTTGACCAAACTTGCAGAAACATGTTTATTTCTGCTGAAAAACACGTTTTGACACTTTCTGCACACTGGGGTTAAGAGCTGAGTGTGTGGGCTCTTCTGAGCCTTGATGTTACATGGGGATTCAGTTGTCTGAAAAAACGCGTTTATTTCGGGCTGAAAAACACGTTTTGAAAAGTGTGCATTTACTGCCCCATAACTTACATGGGGTTGACCAAACTTGCAGAAACATGTTTATTTCTGCTGAAAAACACGTTCTGACACTTTCTGCACAATGGGGTTAAGATCTGAGTGTGTGGGCTCTTCTGAGCATTGCTGTTACATGGGGATTCAGTTGTCTGAAAAAACGCGTTTATTTCGGGCTGAAAAACACGTTTTGAAAAGTGTGCATTTACTGCCCCATAACTTACATGGGGTTGACCAAACTTGCAGAAACATGTTTATTTCTGCTGAAAAACACATTTTGACACTTTCTGCACACTGGGGTTAAGAGCTGAGTGTGTGGGCTCTTCTGAGCCTTGATGTTACATGGGGATTCAGTTGTCTGAAAAAACGCGTTTATTTCGGGCTGAAAAACACGTTTTGAAAAGTGTGCATTTACTGCCCCATAACTTACATGGGGTTGACCAAACTTGCAGAAACATGTTTATTTCTGCTGAAAAACACGTTTTGACACTTTCTGCACACTGGGGTTAAGAGCTGAGTGTGTGGGCTCTTCTGAGCTTTGCTGTTACATGGGGATTCAGTTGTCTGAAAAAACGCGTTTATTTCGGGCTGAAAAACACGTTTTGAAAAGTGTGCATTTACTGCCCCATAACTTACATGGGGTTGACCAAACTTGCAGAAACATGTTTATTTCTGCTGAAAAACACGTTCTGACACTTTCTGCACACTGGGGTTAAGATCTGAGTGTGTGGGCTCTTCTGAGCCTTGCTGTTACATGGGGATTCAGTTGTCTGAAAAAACGCGTTTATTTCGGGCTGAAAAACACGTTTTGAAAAGTGTGCATTTACTGCCCCATAACTTACATGGGGTTGACCAAACTTGCAGAAACATGTTTATTTCTGCTGAAAAACACGTTTTGACACTTTCTGCACACTGGGGTTAAGAGCTGAGTGTGTGGGCTCTTCTGAACCTTGCTGTTACATGGAGATTCAGTTGTCTGAAAAAACGCGTTTATTTCGGGCTGAAAAACACGTTTTGAAAAGTGTGCATTTACTGCCCCATAACTTACATGGGGTTGACCAAACTTGCAGAAACATGTTTATTTCTGCTGAAAAACACATTTTGACACTTTCTGCACACTGGGGTTAAGAGCTGAGTGTGTGGGCTCTTCTGAGCCTTGATGTTACATGGGGATTCAGTTGTCTGAAAAAACGCGTTTATTTCGGGCTGAAAAACACGTTTTGAAAAGTGTGCATTTACTGCCCCATAACTTACATGGGGTTGACCAAACTTGCAGAAACATGTTTATTTCTGCTGAAAAACACGTTTTGACACTTTCTGCACACTGGGGTTAAGAGCTGAGTGTGTGGGCTCTTCTGAGCCTTGCTGTTACATGGAGATTCAGTTGTCTAAAAAAACGCGTTTATTTCGGGCTGAAAAACACGTTTTGAAAAGTGTGCATTTACTGCCCCATAACTTACATGGGGTTGACCAAACTTGCAGAAACATGTTTATTTCTGCTGAAAAACACATTTTGACACTTTCTGCACACTGGGGTTAAGAGCTGAGTGTGTGGGCTCTTCTGAGCCTTGATGTTACATGGGGATTCAGTTGTCTGAAAAAACACGTTTATTTCGGGCTGAAAAACACGTTTTGAAAAGTGTGCATTTACTGCCCCATAACTTACATGGGGTTGACCAAACTTGCAGAAACATGTTTATTTCTGCTGAAAAACACGTTTTGACACTTTCTGCACACTGGGGTTAAGATCTGAGTGTCTGGGCTCTTCTGAGCCTTGATGTTACATGGGAATTCAGTTGTCTGAAAAAACGCGTTTATTTCGGGCTGAAAAACACGTTTTGAAAAGTGTGCATTTACTGCCCCATAACTTACATGGGGTTGACCAAACTTGCAGAAACATGTTTATTTCTGCTGAAAAACACGTTTTGACACTTTCTGCACACTAGGGTTAAGAGCTGAGTGTGTGGGCTCTTCTGAGCCTTGATGTTACATGGGGATTCAGTTGTCTGAAAAAACGCGTTTATTTCGGGCTGAAAAACACGTTTTGAAAAGTGTGCTGTTACTGCCCCATAACTTACATGGGGTTGACCAAACTTGCAGAAACATGTTTATTTCTGCTGAAAAACACGTTTTGACACTTTCTGCACACTGGGGTTAAGAGCTGAGTGTGTGGGCTCTTCTGAGCCTTGCTGTTACATGGGGATTCAGTTGTCTGAAAAAACGCGTTTATTTCGGGCTGAAAAACACGTTTTGAAAAGTGTGCATTTACTGCCCCATAACTTACATGGGGTTGACCAAACTTGCAGAAACATGTTTATTTCTGCTGAAAAACACGTTTTGACACTTTCTGCACACTGGGGTTAAGAGCTGAGTGTGTGGGCTCTTCTGAGCCTTGATGTTACATGGGGATTCAGTTGTCTGAAAAAACGCGTTTATTTCGGGCTGAAAAACACGTTTTGAAAAGTGTGCATTTACTGCCCCATAACTTACATGGGGTTGACCAAACTTGCAGAAACATGTTTATTTCTGCTGAAAAACACGTTCTGACACTTTCTGCACAGTGGGGTTAAGATCTGAGTGTGTGGGCTCTTCTGAGCCTTGCTGTTACATGGGGATTCAGTTGTCTGAAAAAACGCGTTTATTTCGGGCTGAAAAACACGTTTTGAAAAGTGTGCATTTACTGACCCATAACTTACATGGGGTTGACCAAAGTTGCAGAAACATGTATATTTCTGCTGAAAAACACGTTTTGACACTTTCTGCACACTGGGGTTAAGAGCTGAGTGTGTGGGCTCTTCTGAGCCTTGATGTTACATGGGGATTCAGTTGTCTGAAAAAACGCGTTTATTTCGGGCTGAAAAACACGTTTTGAAAAGTGTGCATTTACTGCCCCATAACTTACATGGGGTTGACCAAACTTGCAGAAACATGTTTATTTCTGCTGAAAAACACGTTCTGACACTTTCTGCACACTGGGGTTAAGATCTGAGTGTGTGGGCTCTTCTGAGCCTTGCTGTTACATGGGGATTCAGTTGTCTGAAAAAACGCGTTTATTTCGGGCTGAAAAACACGTTTTGAAAAGTGTGCATTTACTGACCCATAACTTACATGGGGTTGACCAAACTTGCAGAAACATGTTTATTTCTGCTGAAAAACACGTTTTGACACTTTCTGCACACTGGGGTTAAGAGCTGAGTGTGTGGGCTCTTCTGAGCCTTGATGTTACATGGGGATTCAGTTGTCTGAAAAAACGCGTTTATTTCGGGCTGAAAAACACGTTTTGAAAAGTGTGCATTTACTGCCCCATAACTTACATGGGGTTGACCAAACTTGCAGAAACATGTTTATTTCTGCTGAAAAACACGTTCTGACACTTTCTGCACACTGGGGTTAAGATCTGAGTGTGTGGGCTCTTCTGAGCCTTGCTGTTACATGGGGATTCAGTTGTCTGAAAAAACGCGTTTATTTCGGGCTGAAAAACACGTTTTGAAAAGTGTGCATTTACTGACCCATAACTTACATGGGGTTGACCAAACTTGCAGAAACATGTTTATTTCTGCTGAAAAACACGTTTTGACACTTTCTGCACACTGGGGTTAAGAGCTGAGTGTGTGGGCTCTTCTGAGCCTTGATGTTACATGGGGATTCAGTTGTCTGAAAAAACGCGTTTATTTCGGGCTGAAAAACACGTTTTGAAAAGTGTGCTGTTACTGCCCCATAACTTACATGGGGTTGACCAAACTTGCAGAAACATGTTTATTTCTGCTGAAAAACACGTTTTGACACTTTCTGCACACTGGGGTTAAGAGCTGAGTGTGTGGGCTCTTCTGAGCCTTGCTGTTACATGGGGATTCAGTTGTCTGAAAAAACGCGTTTATTTCGGGCTGAAAAACACGTTTTGAAAAGTGTGCATTTACTGCCCCATAACTTTCATGGGGTTGACCAAACTTGCAGAAACATGTTTATTTCTGCTGAAAAACACGTTTTGACACTTTCTGCACACTGGGGTTAAGAGCTGAGTGTGTGGGCTCTTCTGAGCCTTGATGTTACATGGGGATTCAGTTGTCTGACAAAACGCGTTTATTTCGGGCTGAAAAACACGTTTTGAAAAGTGTGCATTTACTGCCCCATAACTTACATGGGGTTGACCAAACTTGCAGAAACATGTTTATTTCTGCTGAAAAACACGTTCTGACACTTTCTGCACAATGGGGTTAAGATCTGAGTATGTGGGCTCTTCTGAACCTTGCTGTTACATGGGGATTCAGTTGTCTGAAAAAACGCGTTTATTTCGGGCTGAAAAACACGTTTTGAAAAGTGTGCATTTACTGCCCCATAACTTACATGGGGTTGACCAAACTTGCAGAAACATGTTTATTTCTGCTGAAAAACACGTTCTGACACTTTCTGCACACTGGGGTTAAGATCTGAGTGTGTGGGCTCTTCTGAGCTTTGCTGTTACATGGGGATTCAGTTGTCTGAAAAAACGCGTTTATTTCGGGCTGAAAAACACGTTTTGAAAAGTGTGCATTTACTGCCCCATAACTTACATGGGGTTGACCAAACTTGCAGAAACATGTTTATTTCTGCTGAAAAACACGTTCTGACACTTTCTGCACAATGGGGTTAAGATCTGAGTGTGTGGGCTCTTCTGAGCCTTGCTGTTACATGGGGATTCAGTTGTCTGAAAAAACGCGTTTATTTCGGGCTGAAAAACACGTTTTGAAAAGTGTGCATTTACTGCCCCATAACTTACATGGGGTTGACCAAACTTGCAGAAACATGTTTATTTCTGCTGAAAAACACATTTTGACACTTTCTGCACACTGGGGTTAAGAGCTGAGTATGTGGGCTCTTCTGAGCCTTGATGTTACATGGGGATTCAGTTGTCTGAAAAAACGCGTTTATTTCGGGCTGAAAAACACGTTTTGAAAAGTGTGCATTTACTGCCCCATAACTTACATGGGGTTGACCAAACTTGCAGAAACATGTTTATTTCTGCTGAAAAACACGTTCTGACACTTTCTGCACACTGGGGTTAAGATCTGAGTGTGTGGGCTCTTCTGAGCTTTGCTGTTACATGGGGATTCAGTTGTCTGAAAAAACGCGTTTATTTCGGGCTGAAAAACACGTTTTGAAAAGTGTGCATTTACTGCCCCATAACTTACATGGGGTTGACCAAACTTGCAGAAACATGTTTATTTCTGCTGAAAAACACATTTTGACACTTTCTGCACACTGGGGTTAAGAGCTGAGTGTGTGGGCTCTTCTGAGCCTTGATGTTACATGGGGATTCAGTTGTCTGAAAAAACGCGTTTATTTCGGGCTGAAAAACACGTTTTGAAAAGTGTGCATTTACTGCCCCATAACTTACATGGGGTTGACCAAACTTGCAGAAACATGTTTATTTCTGCTGAAAAACACGTTTTGACACTTTCTGCACACTGGGGTTAAGAGCTGACTGTGTGGGCTCTTCTGAGCTTTGCTGTTACATGGGGATTCAGTTGTCTGAAAAAACGCGTTTATTTCGGGCTGAAAAACACGTTTTGAAAAGTGTGCATTTACTGCCCCATAACTTACATGGGGTTGACCAAACTTGCAGAAACATGTTTATTTCTGCTGAAAAACACGTTTTGACACTGTCTGCACACTGGGGTTAAGAGCTGAGTGTGTGGGCTCTTCTGAGCCTTGCTGTTACATGGAGATTCAGTTGTCTGAAAAAACGCGTTTATTTCGGGCTGAAAAACACGTTTTGAAAAGTGTGCATTTACTGCCCCATAACTTACATGGGGTTGACCAAACTTGCAGAAACATGTTTATTTCTGCTGAAAAACACATTTTGACACTTTCTGCACACTGGGGTTAAGAGCTGAGTGTGTGGGCTCTTCTGAGCCTTGATGTTACATGGGGATTCAGTTGTCTGAAAAAACGCGTTTATTTCGGGCTGAAAAACACGTTTTGAAAAGTGTGCATTTACTGCCCCATAACTTACATGGGGTTGACCAAACTTGCAGAAACATGTTTATTTCTGCTGAAAAACACATTTTGACACTTTCTGCACACTGGGGTTAAGAGCTGAGTGTGTGGGCTCTTCTGAGCCTTGATGTTACATGGGGATTCAGTTGTCTGAAAAAACGCGTTTATTTCGGGCTGAAAAACACGTTTTGAAAAGTGTGCATTTACTGCCCCATAACTTACATGGGGTTGACCAAACTTGCAGAAACATGTTTATTTCTGCTGAAAAACACGTTTTGACACTTTCTGCACACTGGGGTTAAGAGCTGAGTGTGTGGGCTCTTCTGAGCCTTGATGTTACATGGGGATTCAGTTGTCTGAAAAAACGCGTTTATTTCGGGCTGAAAAACACGTTTTGAAAAGTGTGCATTTACTGCCCCATAACTTACATGGGGTTGACCAAACTTGCAGAAACATGTTTATTTCTGCTGAAAAACACGTTCTGACACTTTCTGCACAATGGGGTTAAGATCTGAGTATGTGGGCTCTTCTGAACCTTGCTGTTACATGGGGATTCAGTTGTCTGAAAAAACGCGTTTATTTCGGGCTGAAAAAC
Organism: Lepisosteus platostomus; assembly: GCF_059453375.1. Lineage (NCBI taxonomy): Eukaryota > Metazoa > Chordata > Actinopteri > Semionotiformes > Lepisosteidae > Lepisosteus > Lepisosteus platostomus. Next base: position 57,454 of record NW_028291694.1, read on the forward strand.
ACGTTTTGAAAAGTGTGCATTTACTGCCCCATAACTTACATGGGGTTGACCAAACTTGCAGAAACATGTTTATTTCTGCTGAAAAACACGTTCTGACACTTTCTGCACACTGGGGTTAAGATCTGAGTGTGTGGGCTCTTCTGAGCTTTGCTGTTACATGGGGATTCAGTTGTCTGAAAAAACGCGTTTATTTCGGGCTGAAAAACACGTTTTGAAAAGTGTGCATTTACTGCCCCATAACTTACATGGGGTTGACCAAACTTGCAGAAACATGTTTATTTCTGCTGAAAAACACGTTCTGACACTTTCTGCACAATGGGGTTAAGATCTGAGTGTGTGGGCTCTTCTGAGCCTTGCTGTTACATGGGGATTCAGTTGTCTGAAAAAACGCGTTTATTTCGGGCTGAAAAACACGTTTTGAAAAGTGTGCATTTACTGCCCCATAACTTACATGGGGTTGACCAAACTTGCAGAAACATGTTTATTTCTGCTGAAAAACACATTTTGACACTTTCTGCACACTGGGGTTAAGAGCTGAGTGTGTGGGCTCTTCTGAGCCTTGATGTTACATGGGGATTCAGTTGTCTGAAAAAACGCGTTTATTTCGGGCTGAAAAACACGTTTTGAAAAGTGTGCATTTACTGCCCCATAACTTACATGGGGTTGACCAAACTTGCAGAAACATGTTTATTTCTGCTGAAAAACACGTTCTGACACTTTCTGCACACTGGGGTTAAGATCTGAGTGTGTGGGCTCTTCTGAGCTTTGCTGTTACATGGGGATTCAGTTGTCTGAAAAAACGCGTTTATTTCGGGCTGAAAAACACGTTTTGAAAAGTGTGCATTTACTGCCCCATAACTTACATGGGGTTGACCAAACTTGTAGAAACATGTTTATTTCTGCTGAAAAACACATTTTGACACTTTCTGCACACTGGGGTTAAGAGCTGAGTGTGTGGGCTCTTCTGAGCCTTGATGTTACATGGGGATTCAGTTGTCTGAAAAAACGCGTTTATTTCGGGCTGAAAAACACGTTTTGAAAAGTGTGCTGTTACTGCCCCATAACTTACATGGGGTTGACCAAACTTGCAGAAACATGTTTATTTCTGCTGAAAAACACGTTTTGACACTTTCTGCACACTGGGGTTAAGAGCTGAGTGTGTGGGCTCTTCTGAGCTTTGCTGTTACATGGGGATTCAGTTGTCTGAAAAAACGCGTTTATTTCGGGCTGAAAAACACGTTTTGAAAAGTGTGCATTTACTGCCCCATAACTTACATGGGGTTGACCAAACTTGCAGAAACATGTTTATTTCTGCTGAAAAACACGTTTTGACACTGTCTGCACACTGGGGTTAAGAGCTGAGTGTGTGGGCTCTTCTGAGCCTTGCTGTTACATGGAGATTCAGTTGTCTGAAAAAACGCGTTTATTTCGGGCTGAAAAACACGTTTTGAAAAGTGTGCATTTACTGCCCCATAACTTACATGGGGTTGACCAAACTTGCAGAAACATGTTTATTTCTGCTGAAAAACACGTTTTGACACTTTCTGCACACTGGGGTTAAGAGCTGAGTGTGTGGGCTCTTCTGAGCCTTGATGTTACATGGGGATTCAGTTGTCTGAAAAAACGCGTTTATTTCGGGCTGAAAAACACGTTTTGAAAAGTGTGCATTTACTGCCCCATAACTTACATGGGGTTGACCAAACTTGCAGAAACATGTTTATTTCTGCTGAAAAACACGTTCTGACACTTTCTGCACAATGGGGTTAAGATCTGAGTGTGTGGGCTCTTCTGAGCATTGCTGTTACATGGGGATTCAGTTGTCTGAAAAAACGCGTTTATTTCGGGCTGAAAAACACGTTTTGAAAAGTGTGCATTTACTGCCCCATAACTTACATGGGGTTGACCAAACTTGCAGAAACATGTTTATTTCTGCTGAAAAACACGTTTTGACACTTTCTGCACACTGGGGTTAAGAGCTGAGTGTGTGGGCTCTTCTGAGCTTTGCTGTTACATGGGGATTCAGTTGTCTGAAAAAACGCGTTTATTTCGGGCTGAAAAACACGTTTTGAAAAGTGTGCATTTACTGCCCCATAACTTACATGGGGTTGACCAAACTTGCAGAAACATGTTTATTTCTGCTGAAAAACACGTTCTGACACTTTCTGCACACTGGGGTTAAGATCTGAGTGTGTGGGCTCTTCTGAGCCTTGCTGTTACATGGGGATTCAGTTGTCTGAAAAAACGCGTTTATTTCGGGCTGAAAAACACGTTTTGAAAAGTGTGCATTTACTGCCCCATAACTTACATGGGGTTGACCAAACTTGCAGAAACATGTTTATTTCTGCTGAAAAACACGTTTTGACACTTTCTGCACACTGGGGTTAAGAGCTGAGTGTGTGGGCTCTTCTGAACCTTGCTGTTACATGGAGATTCAGTTGTCTGAAAAAACGCGTTTATTTCGGGCTGAAAAACACGTTTTGAAAAGTGTGCATTTACTGCCCCATAACTTACATGGGGTTGACCAAACTTGCAGAAACATGTTTATTTCTGCTGAAAAACACATTTTGACACTTTCTGCACACTGGGGTTAAGAGCTGAGTGTGTGGGCTCTTCTGAGCCTTGATGTTACATGGGGATTCAGTTGTCTGAAAAAACGCGTTTATTTCGGGCTGAAAAACACGTTTTGAAAAGTGTGCATTTACTGCCCCATAACTTACATGGGGTTGACCAAACTTGCAGAAACATGTTTATTTCTGCTGAAAAACACGTTTTGACACTGTCTGCACACTGGGGTTAAGAGCTGAGTGTGTGGGCTCTTCTGAGCCTTGCTGTTACATGGAGATTCAGTTGTCTAAAAAAACGCGTTTATTTCGGGCTGAAAAACACGTTTTGAAAAGTGTGCATTTACTGCCCCATAACTTACATGGGGTTGACCAAACTTGCAGAAACATGTTTATTTCTGCTGAAAAACACATTTTGACACTTTCTGCACACTGGGGTTAAGAGCTGAGTGTGTGGGCTCTTCTGAGCCTTGATGTTACATGGGGATTCAGTTGTCTGAAAAAACGCGTTTATTTCGGGCTGAAAAACACGTTTTGAAAAGTGTGCATTTACTGCCCCATAACTTACATGGGGTTGACCAAACTTGCAGAAACATGTTTATTTCTGCTGAAAAACACGTTTTGACACTTTCTGCACACTAGGGTTAAGAGCTGAGTGTGTGGGCTCTTCTGAGCCTTGATGTTACATGGGGATTCAGTTGTCTGAAAAAACGCGTTTATTTCGGGCTGAAAAACACGTTTTGAAAAGTGTGCTGTTACTGCCCCATAACTTACATGGGGTTGACCAAACTTGCAGAAACATGTTTATTTCTGCTGAAAAACACGTTTTGACACTTTCTGCACACTGGGGTTAAGAGCTGAGTGTGTGGGCTCTTCTGAGCCTTGCTGTTACATGGGGATTCAGTTGTCTGAAAAAACGCGTTTATTTCGGGCTGAAAAACACGTTTTGAAAAGTGTGCATTTACTGCCCCATAACTTTCATGGGGTTGACCAAACTTGCAGAAACATGTTTATTTCTGCTGAAAAACACGTTTTGACACTTTCTGCACACTGGGGTTAAGAGCTGAGTGTGTGGGCTCTTCTGAGCCTTGATGTTACATGGGGATTCAGTTGTCTGAAAAAACGCGTTTATTTCGGGCTGAAAAACACGTTTTGAAAAGTGTGCATTTACTGCCCCATAACTTACATGGGGTTGACCAAACTTGCAGAAACATGTTTATTTCTGCTGAAAAACACGTTCTGACACTTTCTGCACAATGGGGTTAAGATCTGAGTGTGTGGGCTCTTCTGAGCATTGCTGTTACATGGGGATTCAGTTGTCTGAAAAAACGCGTTTATTTCGGGCTGAAAAACACGTTTTGAAAAGTGTGCATTTACTGCCCCATAACTTACATGGGGTTGACCAAACTTGCAGAAACATGTTTATTTCTGCTGAAAAACACGTTTTGACACTTTCTGCACACTGGGGTTAAGAGCTGAGTGTGTGGGCTCTTCTGAGCTTTGCTGTTACATGGGGATTCAGTTGTCTGAAAAAACGCGTTTATTTCGGGCTGAAAAACACGTTTTGAAAAGTGTGCATTTACTGCCCCATAACTTACATGGGGTTGACCAAACTTGCAGAAACATGTTTATTTCTGCTGAAAAACACGTTCTGACACTTTCTGCACACTGGGGTTAAGATCTGAGTGTGTGGGCTCTTCTGAGCCTTGCTGTTACATGGGGATTCAGTTGTCTGAAAAAACGCGTTTATTTCGGGCTGAAAAACACGTTTTGAAAAGTGTGCATTTACTGCCCCATAACTTACATGGGGTTGACCAAACTTGCAGAAACATGTTTATTTCTGCTGAAAAACACGTTTTGACACTTTCTGCACACTGGGGTTAAGAGATGAGTGTGTGGGCTCTTCTGAACCTTGCTGTTACATGGAGATTCAGTTGTCTGAAAAAACGCGTTTATTTCGGGCTGAAAAACACGTTTTGAAAAGTGTGCATTTACTGCCCCATAACTTACATGGGGTTGACCAAACTTGCAGAAACATGTTTATTTCTGCTGAAAAACACGTTTTGACACTTTCTGCACACTGGGGTTAAGAGCTGAGTGTGTGGGCTCTTCTGAGCCTTGATGTTACATGGGGATTCAGTTGTCTGAAAAAACGCGTTTATTTCGGGCTGAAAAACACGTTTTGAAAAGTGTGCATTTACTGCCCCATAACTTACATGGGGTTGACCAAACTTGCAGAAACATGTTTATTTCTGCTGAAAAACACGTTCTGACACTTTCTGCACACTGGGGTTAAGATCTGAGTGTGTGGGCTCTTCTGAGCCTTGCTGTTACATGGGGATTCAGTTGTCTGAAAAAACGCGTTTATTTCGTGCTGAAAAACACGTTTTGAAAAGTGTGCATTTACTGACCCATAACTTACATGGGGTTGACCAAACTTGCAGAAACATGTTTATTTCTGCTGAAAAACACGTTTTGACACTTTCTGCACACTGGGGTTAAGAGCTGAGTGTGTGGGCTCTTCTGAGCCTTGATGTTACATGGGGATTCAGTTGTCTGAAAAAACGCGTTTATTTCGGGCTGAAAAACACGTTTTGAAAAGTGTGCTGTTACTGCCCCATAACTTACATGGGGTTGACCAAACTTGCAGAAACATGTTTATTTCTGCTGAAAAACACGTTTTGACACTTTCTGCACACTGGGGTTAAGAGCTGAGTGTGTGGGCTCTTCTGAGCCTTGCTGTTACATGGGGATTCAGTTGTCTGAAAAAACGCGTTTATTTCGGGCTGAAAAACACGTTTTGAAAAGTGTGCATTTACTGCCCCATAACTTTCATGGGGTTGACCAAACTTGCAGAAACATGTTTATTTCTGCTGAAAAACACGTTTTGACACTTTCTGCACACTGGGGTTAAGAGCTGAGTGTGTGGGCTCTTCTGAGCCTTGATGTTACATGGGGATTCAGTTGTCTGAAAAAACGCGTTTATTTCGGGCTGAAAAACACGTTTTGAAAAGTGTGCATTTACTGCCCCATAACTTACATGGGGTTGACCAAACTTGCAGAAACATGTTTATTTCTGCTGAAAAACACGTTCTGACACTTTCTGCACAATGGGGTTAAGATCTGAGTATGTGGGCTCTTCTGAACCTTGCTGTTACATGGGGATTCAGTTGTCTGAAAAAACGCGTTTATTTCGGGCTGAAAAACACGTTTTGAAAAGTGTGCATTTACTGCCCCATAACTTACATGGGGTTGACCAAACTTGCAGAAACATGTTTATTTCTGCTGAAAAACACGTTCTGACACTTTCTGCACACTGGGGTTAAGATCTGAGTGTGTGGGCTCTTCTGAGCTTTGCTGTTACATGGGGATTCAGTTGTCTGAAAAAACGCGTTTATTTCGGGCTGAAAAACACGTTTTGAAAAGTGTGCATTTACTGCCCCATAACTTACATGGGGTTGACCAAACTTGCAGAAACATGTTTATTTCTGCTGAAAAACACGTTCTGACACTTTCTGCACAATGGGGTTAAGATCTGAGTGTGTGGGCTCTTCTGAGCCTTGCTGTTACATGGGGATTCAGTTGTCTGAAAAAACGCGTTTATTTCGGGCTGAAAAACACGTTTTGAAAAGTGTGCATTTACTGCCCCATAACTTACATGGGGTTGACCAAACTTGCAGAAACATGTTTATTTCTGCTGAAAAACACATTTTGACACTTTCTGCACACTGGGGTTAAGAGCTGAGTATGTGGGCTCTTCTGAGCCTTGATGTTACATGGGGATTCAGTTGTCTGAAAAAACGCGTTTATTTCGGGCTGAAAAACACGTTTTGAAAAGTGTGCATTTACTGCCCCATAACTTACATGGGGTTGACCAAACTTGCAGAAACATGTTTATTTCTGCTGAAAAACACGTTCTGACACTTTCTGCACACTGGGGTTAAGATCTGAGTGTGTGGGCTCTTCTGAGCTTTGCTGTTACATGGGGATTCAGTTGTCTGAAAAAACGCGTTTATTTCGGGCTGAAAAACACGTTTTGAAAAGTGTGCATTTACTGCCCCATAACTTACATGGGGTTGACCAAACTTGCAGAAACATGTTTATTTCTGCTGAAAAACACATTTTGACACTTTCTGCACACTGGGGTTAAGAGCTGAGTGTGTGGGCTCTTCTGAGCCTTGATGTTACATGGGGATTCAGTTGTCTGAAAAAACGCGTTTATTTCGGGCTGAAAAACACGTTTTGAAAAGTGTGCATTTACTGCCCCATAACTTACATGGGGTTGACCAAACTTGCAGAAACATGTTTATTTCTGCTGAAAAACACGTTTTGACACTTTCTGCACACTGGGGTTAAGAGCTGACTGTGTGGGCTCTTCTGAGCTTTGCTGTTACATGGGGATTCAGTTGTCTGAAAAAACGCGTTTATTTCGGGCTGAAAAACACGTTTTGAAAAGTGTGCATTTACTGCCCCATAACTTACATGGGGTTGACCAAACTTGCAGAAACATGTTTATTTCTGCTGAAAAACACGTTTTGACACTGTCTGCACACTGGGGTTAAGAGCTGAGTGTGTGGGCTCTTCTGAGCCTTGCTGTTACATGGAGATTCAGTTGTCTGAAAAAACGCGTTTATTTCGGGCTGAAAAACACGTTTTGAAAAGTGTGCATTTACTGCCCCATAACTTACATGGGGTTGACCAAACTTGCAGAAACATGTTTATTTCTGCTGAAAAACACATTTTGACACTTTCTGCACACTGGGGTTAAGAGCTGAGTGTGTGGGCTCTTCTGAGCCTTGATGTTACATGGGGATTCAGTTGTCTGAAAAAACGCGTTTATTTCGGGCTGAAAAACACGTTTTGAAAAGTGTGCATTTACTGCCCCATAACTTACATGGGGTTGACCAAACTTGCAGAAACATGTTTATTTCTGCTGAAAAACACGTTTTGACACTTTCTGCACACTGGGGTTAAGATCTGAGTGTGTGGGCTCTTCTGAGCCTTGATGTTACATGGGAATTCAGTTGTCTGAAAAAACGCGTTTATTTCGGGCTGAAAAACACGTTTTGAAAAGTGTGCATTTACTGCCCCATAACTTACATGGGGTTGACCAAACTTGCAGAAACATGTTTATTTCTGCTGAAAAACACGTTCTGACACTTTCTGCACACTGGGGTTAAGATCTGAGTGTGTGGGCTCTTCTGAGCCTTGCTGTTACATGGGGATTCAGTTGTCTGAAAAAACGCGTTTATTTCGGGCTGAAAAACACGTTTTGAAAAGTGTGCATTTACTGACCCATAACTTACATGGGGTTGACCAAAGTTGCAGAAACATGTTTATTTCTGCTGAAAAACACGTTTTGACACTTTCTGCACACTGGGGTTAAGAGCTGAGTGTGTGGGCTCTTCTGAGCCTTGATGTTACATGGGGATTCAGTTGTCTGAAAAAACGCGTTTATTTCGGGCTGAAAAACACGTTTTGAAAAGTGTGCATTTACTGCCCCATAACTTACATGGGGTTGACCAAACTTGCAGAAACATGTTTATTTCTGCTGAAAAACACGTTTTGACACTTTCTGCACACTGGGGTTAAGAGCTGAGTGTGTGGGCTCTTCTGAGCCTTGATGTTACATGGGGATTCAGTTGTCTGAAAAAACGCGTTTATTTCGGGCTGAAAAACACGTTTTGAAAAGTGTGCATTTACTGCCCCATAACTTACATGGGGTTGACCAAACTTGCAGAAACATGTTTATTTCTGCTGAAAAACACGTTCTGACACTTTCTGCACAATGGGGTTAAGATCTGAGTGTGTGGGCTCTTCTGAGCATTGCTGTTACATGGGGATTCAGTTGTCTGAAAAAACGCGTTTATTTCGGGCTGAAAAACACGTTTTGAAAAGTGTGCATTTACTGCCCCATAACTTACATGGGGTTGACCAAACTTGCAGAAACATGTTTATTTCTGCTGAAAAACACATTTTGACACTTTCTGCACACTGGGGTTAAGAGCTGAGTGTGTGGGCTCTTCTGAGCCTTGATGTTACATGGGGATTCAGTTGTCTGAAAAAACGCGTTTATTTCGGGCTGAAAAACACGTTTTGAAAAGTGTGCATTTACTGCCCCATAACTTACATGGGGTTGACCAAACTTGCAGAAACATGTTTATTTCTGCTGAAAAACACGTTTTGACACTTTCTGCACACTGGGGTTAAGAGCTGAGTGTGTGGGCTCTTCTGAGCTTTGCTGTTACATGGGGATTCAGTTGTCTGAAAAAACGCGTTTATTTCGGGCTGAAAAACACGTTTTGAAAAGTGTGCATTTACTGCCCCATAACTTACATGGGGTTGACCAAACTTGCAGAAACATGTTTATTTCTGCTGAAAAACACGTTCTGACACTTTCTGCACACTGGGGTTAAGATCTGAGTGTGTGGGCTCTTCTGAGCCTTGCTGTTACATGGGGATTCAGTTGTCTGAAAAAACGCGTTTATTTCGGGCTGAAAAACACGTTTTGAAAAGTGTGCATTTACTGCCCCATAACTTACATGGGGTTGACCAAACTTGCAGAAACATGTTTATTTCTGCTGAAAAACACGTTTTGACACTTTCTGCACACTGGGGTTAAGAGCTGAGTGTGTGGGCTCTTCTGAACCTTGCTGTTACATGGAGATTCAGTTGTCTGAAAAAACGCGTTTATTTCGGGCTGAAAAACACGTTTTGAAAAGTGTGCATTTACTGCCCCATAACTTACATGGGGTTGACCAAACTTGCAGAAACATGTTTATTTCTGCTGAAAAACACATTTTGACACTTTCTGCACACTGGGGTTAAGAGCTGAGTGTGTGGGCTCTTCTGAGCCTTGATGTTACATGGGGATTCAGTTGTCTGAAAAAACGCGTTTATTTCGGGCTGAAAAACACGTTTTGAAAAGTGTGCATTTACTGCCCCATAACTTACATGGGGTTGACCAAACTTGCAGAAACATGTTTATTTCTGCTGAAAAACACGTTTTGACACTTTCTGCACACTGGGGTTAAGAGCTGAGTGTGTGGGCTCTTCTGAGCCTTGCTGTTACATGGAGATTCAGTTGTCTAAAAAAACGCGTTTATTTCGGGCTGAAAAACACGTTTTGAAAAGTGTGCATTTACTGCCCCATAACTTACATGGGGTTGACCAAACTTGCAGAAACATGTTTATTTCTGCTGAAAAACACATTTTGACACTTTCTGCACACTGGGGTTAAGAGCTGAGTGTGTGGGCTCTTCTGAGCCTTGATGTTACATGGGGATTCAGTTGTCTGAAAAAACACGTTTATTTCGGGCTGAAAAACACGTTTTGAAAAGTGTGCATTTACTGCCCCATAACTTACATGGGGTTGACCAAACTTGCAGAAACATGTTTATTTCTGCTGAAAAACACGTTTTGACACTTTCTGCACACTGGGGTTAAGATCTGAGTGTCTGGGCTCTTCTGAGCCTTGATGTTACATGGGAATTCAGTTGTCTGAAAAAACGCGTTTATTTCGGGCTGAAAAACACGTTTTGAAAAGTGTGCATTTACTGCCCCATAACTTACATGGGGTTGACCAAACTTGCAGAAACATGTTTATTTCTGCTGAAAAACACGTTTTGACACTTTCTGCACACTAGGGTTAAGAGCTGAGTGTGTGGGCTCTTCTGAGCCTTGATGTTACATGGGGATTCAGTTGTCTGAAAAAACGCGTTTATTTCGGGCTGAAAAACACGTTTTGAAAAGTGTGCTGTTACTGCCCCATAACTTACATGGGGTTGACCAAACTTGCAGAAACATGTTTATTTCTGCTGAAAAACACGTTTTGACACTTTCTGCACACTGGGGTTAAGAGCTGAGTGTGTGGGCTCTTCTGAGCCTTGCTGTTACATGGGGATTCAGTTGTCTGAAAAAACGCGTTTATTTCGGGCTGAAAAACACGTTTTGAAAAGTGTGCATTTACTGCCCCATAACTTACATGGGGTTGACCAAACTTGCAGAAACATGTTTATTTCTGCTGAAAAACACGTTTTGACACTTTCTGCACACTGGGGTTAAGAGCTGAGTGTGTGGGCTCTTCTGAGCCTTGATGTTACATGGGGATTCAGTTGTCTGAAAAAACGCGTTTATTTCGGGCTGAAAAACACGTTTTGAAAAGTGTGCATTTACTGCCCCATAACTTACATGGGGTTGACCAAACTTGCAGAAACATGTTTATTTCTGCTGAAAAACACGTTCTGACACTTTCTGCACAGTGGGGTTAAGATCTGAGTGTGTGGGCTCTTCTGAGCCTTGCTGTTACATGGGGATTCAGTTGTCTGAAAAAACGCGTTTATTTCGGGCTGAAAAACACGTTTTGAAAAGTGTGCATTTACTGACCCATAACTTACATGGGGTTGACCAAAGTTGCAGAAACATGTATATTTCTGCTGAAAAACACGTTTTGACACTTTCTGCACACTGGGGTTAAGAGCTGAGTGTGTGGGCTCTTCTGAGCCTTGATGTTACATGGGGATTCAGTTGTCTGAAAAAACGCGTTTATTTCGGGCTGAAAAACACGTTTTGAAAAGTGTGCATTTACTGCCCCATAACTTACATGGGGTTGACCAAACTTGCAGAAACATGTTTATTTCTGCTGAAAAACACGTTCTGACACTTTCTGCACACTGGGGTTAAGATCTGAGTGTGTGGGCTCTTCTGAGCCTTGCTGTTACATGGGGATTCAGTTGTCTGAAAAAACGCGTTTATTTCGGGCTGAAAAACACGTTTTGAAAAGTGTGCATTTACTGACCCATAACTTACATGGGGTTGACCAAACTTGCAGAAACATGTTTATTTCTGCTGAAAAACACGTTTTGACACTTTCTGCACACTGGGGTTAAGAGCTGAGTGTGTGGGCTCTTCTGAGCCTTGATGTTACATGGGGATTCAGTTGTCTGAAAAAACGCGTTTATTTCGGGCTGAAAAACACGTTTTGAAAAGTGTGCATTTACTGCCCCATAACTTACATGGGGTTGACCAAACTTGCAGAAACATGTTTATTTCTGCTGAAAAACACGTTCTGACACTTTCTGCACACTGGGGTTAAGATCTGAGTGTGTGGGCTCTTCTGAGCCTTGCTGTTACATGGGGATTCAGTTGTCTGAAAAAACGCGTTTATTTCGGGCTGAAAAACACGTTTTGAAAAGTGTGCATTTACTGACCCATAACTTACATGGGGTTGACCAAACTTGCAGAAACATGTTTATTTCTGCTGAAAAACACGTTTTGACACTTTCTGCACACTGGGGTTAAGAGCTGAGTGTGTGGGCTCTTCTGAGCCTTGATGTTACATGGGGATTCAGTTGTCTGAAAAAACGCGTTTATTTCGGGCTGAAAAACACGTTTTGAAAAGTGTGCTGTTACTGCCCCATAACTTACATGGGGTTGACCAAACTTGCAGAAACATGTTTATTTCTGCTGAAAAACACGTTTTGACACTTTCTGCACACTGGGGTTAAGAGCTGAGTGTGTGGGCTCTTCTGAGCCTTGCTGTTACATGGGGATTCAGTTGTCTGAAAAAACGCGTTTATTTCGGGCTGAAAAACACGTTTTGAAAAGTGTGCATTTACTGCCCCATAACTTTCATGGGGTTGACCAAACTTGCAGAAACATGTTTATTTCTGCTGAAAAACACGTTTTGACACTTTCTGCACACTGGGGTTAAGAGCTGAGTGTGTGGGCTCTTCTGAGCCTTGATGTTACATGGGGATTCAGTTGTCTGACAAAACGCGTTTATTTCGGGCTGAAAAACACGTTTTGAAAAGTGTGCATTTACTGCCCCATAACTTACATGGGGTTGACCAAACTTGCAGAAACATGTTTATTTCTGCTGAAAAACACGTTCTGACACTTTCTGCACAATGGGGTTAAGATCTGAGTATGTGGGCTCTTCTGAACCTTGCTGTTACATGGGGATTCAGTTGTCTGAAAAAACGCGTTTATTTCGGGCTGAAAAACACGTTTTGAAAAGTGTGCATTTACTGCCCCATAACTTACATGGGGTTGACCAAACTTGCAGAAACATGTTTATTTCTGCTGAAAAACACGTTCTGACACTTTCTGCACACTGGGGTTAAGATCTGAGTGTGTGGGCTCTTCTGAGCTTTGCTGTTACATGGGGATTCAGTTGTCTGAAAAAACGCGTTTATTTCGGGCTGAAAAACACGTTTTGAAAAGTGTGCATTTACTGCCCCATAACTTACATGGGGTTGACCAAACTTGCAGAAACATGTTTATTTCTGCTGAAAAACACGTTCTGACACTTTCTGCACAATGGGGTTAAGATCTGAGTGTGTGGGCTCTTCTGAGCCTTGCTGTTACATGGGGATTCAGTTGTCTGAAAAAACGCGTTTATTTCGGGCTGAAAAACACGTTTTGAAAAGTGTGCATTTACTGCCCCATAACTTACATGGGGTTGACCAAACTTGCAGAAACATGTTTATTTCTGCTGAAAAACACATTTTGACACTTTCTGCACACTGGGGTTAAGAGCTGAGTATGTGGGCTCTTCTGAGCCTTGATGTTACATGGGGATTCAGTTGTCTGAAAAAACGCGTTTATTTCGGGCTGAAAAACACGTTTTGAAAAGTGTGCATTTACTGCCCCATAACTTACATGGGGTTGACCAAACTTGCAGAAACATGTTTATTTCTGCTGAAAAACACGTTCTGACACTTTCTGCACACTGGGGTTAAGATCTGAGTGTGTGGGCTCTTCTGAGCTTTGCTGTTACATGGGGATTCAGTTGTCTGAAAAAACGCGTTTATTTCGGGCTGAAAAACACGTTTTGAAAAGTGTGCATTTACTGCCCCATAACTTACATGGGGTTGACCAAACTTGCAGAAACATGTTTATTTCTGCTGAAAAACACATTTTGACACTTTCTGCACACTGGGGTTAAGAGCTGAGTGTGTGGGCTCTTCTGAGCCTTGATGTTACATGGGGATTCAGTTGTCTGAAAAAACGCGTTTATTTCGGGCTGAAAAACACGTTTTGAAAAGTGTGCATTTACTGCCCCATAACTTACATGGGGTTGACCAAACTTGCAGAAACATGTTTATTTCTGCTGAAAAACACGTTTTGACACTTTCTGCACACTGGGGTTAAGAGCTGACTGTGTGGGCTCTTCTGAGCTTTGCTGTTACATGGGGATTCAGTTGTCTGAAAAAACGCGTTTATTTCGGGCTGAAAAACACGTTTTGAAAAGTGTGCATTTACTGCCCCATAACTTACATGGGGTTGACCAAACTTGCAGAAACATGTTTATTTCTGCTGAAAAACACGTTTTGACACTGTCTGCACACTGGGGTTAAGAGCTGAGTGTGTGGGCTCTTCTGAGCCTTGCTGTTACATGGAGATTCAGTTGTCTGAAAAAACGCGTTTATTTCGGGCTGAAAAACACGTTTTGAAAAGTGTGCATTTACTGCCCCATAACTTACATGGGGTTGACCAAACTTGCAGAAACATGTTTATTTCTGCTGAAAAACACATTTTGACACTTTCTGCACACTGGGGTTAAGAGCTGAGTGTGTGGGCTCTTCTGAGCCTTGATGTTACATGGGGATTCAGTTGTCTGAAAAAACGCGTTTATTTCGGGCTGAAAAACACGTTTTGAAAAGTGTGCATTTACTGCCCCATAACTTACATGGGGTTGACCAAACTTGCAGAAACATGTTTATTTCTGCTGAAAAACACGTTTTGACACTTTCTGCACACTGGGGTTAAGAGCTGAGTGTGTGGGCTCTTCTAAGCCTTGCTGTTACATGGAGATTCAGTTGTCTAAAAAAACGCGTTTATTTCGGGCTGAAAAACACGTTTTGAAAAGTGTGCATTTACTGCCCCATAACTTACATGGGGTTGACCAAACTTGCAGAAACATGTTTATTTCTGCTGAAAAACACATTTTGACACTTTCTGCACACTGGGGTTAAGAGCTGAGTGTGTGGGCTCTTCTGAGCCTTGATGTTACATGGGGATTCAGTTGTCTGAAAAAACGCGTTTATTTCGGGCTGAAAAACACGTTTTGAAAAGTGTGCATTTACTGCCCCATAACTTACATGGGGTTGACCAAACTTGCAGAAACATGTTTATTTCTGCTGAAAAACACGTTTTGACACTTTCTGCACACTGGGGTTAAGATCTGAGTGTGTGGGCTCTTCTGAGCCTTGATGTTACATGGGAATTCAGTTGTCTGAAAAAACGCGTTTATTTCGGGCTGAAAAACACGTTTTGAAAAGTGTGCATTTACTGCCCCATAACTTACATGGGGTTGACCAAACTTGCAGAAACATGTTTATTTCTGCTGAAAAACACGTTTTGACACTTTCTGCACACTGGGGTTAAGAGCTGAGTGTGTGGGCTCTTCTGAACCTTGCTGTTACATGGAGATTCAGTTGTCTGAAAAAACGCGTTTATTTCGGGCTGAAAAACACGTTTTGAAAAGTGTGCATTTACTGCCCCATAACTTACATGGGGTTGACCAAACTTGCAGAAACATGTTTATTTCTGCTGAAAAACACATTTTGACACTTTCTGCACACTGGGGTTAAGAGCTGAGTGTGTGGGCTCTTCTGAGCCTTGATGTTACATGGGGATTCAGTTGTCTGAAAAAACGCGTTTATTTCGGGCTGAAAAACACGTTTTGAAAAGTGTGCATTTACTGCCCCATAACTTACATGGGGTTGACCAAACTTGCAGAAACATGTTTATTTCTGCTGAAAAACACGTTTTGACACTTTCTGCACACTGGGGTTAAGATCTGAGTGTCTGGGCTCTTCTGAGCCTTGATGTTACATGGGAATTCAGTTGTCTGAAAAAACGCGTTTATTTCGGGCTGAAAAAACGTTTTGAAAAGTGTGCATTTACTGCCCCATAACTTACATGGGGTTGACCAAACTTGCAGAAACATGTTTATTTCTGCTGAAAAACACGTTTTGACACTTTCTGCACACTAGGGTTAAGAGCTGAGTGTGTGGGCTCTTCTGAGCCTTGATGTTACATGGGGATTCAGTTGTCTGAAAAAACGCGTTTATTTCGGGCTGAAAAACACGTTTTGAAAAGTGTGCTGTTACTGCCCCATAACTTACATGGGGTTGACCAAACTTGCAGAAACATGTTTATTTCTGCTGAAAAACACGTTTTGACACTTTCTGCACACTGGGGTTAAGAGCTGAGTGTGTGGGCTCTTCTGAGCCTTGCTGTTACATGGGGATTCAGTTGTCTGAAAAAACGCGTTTATTTCGGGCTGAAAAACACGTTTTGAAAAGTGTGCATTTACTGCCCCATAACTTTCATGGGGTTGACCAAACTTGCAGAAACATGTTTATTTCTGCTGAAAAACACGTTTTGACACTTTCTGCACACTGGGGTTAAGAGCTGAGTGTGTGGGCTCTTCTGAGCCTTGATGTTACATGGGGATTCAGTTGTCTGAAAAAACGCGTTTATTTCGGGCTGAAAAACACGTTTTGAAAAGTGTGCATTTACTGCCCCATAACTTACATGGGGTTGACCAAACTTGCAGAAACATGTTTATTTCTGCTGAAAAACACGTTCTGACACTTTCTGCACAATGGGGTTAAGATCTGAGTATGTGGGCTCTTCTGAACCTTGCTGTTACATGGGGATTCAGTTGTCTGAAAAAACGCGTTTATTTCGGGCTGAAA
Organism: Lepisosteus platostomus; assembly: GCF_059453375.1. NCBI lineage: Eukaryota > Metazoa > Chordata > Actinopteri > Semionotiformes > Lepisosteidae > Lepisosteus > Lepisosteus platostomus. The sequence continues at coordinate 73,724 of NW_028291694.1, forward strand.
AACACGTTTTGAAAAGTGTGCATTTACTGCCCCATAACTTACATGGGGTTGACCAAACTTGCAGAAACATGTTTATTTCTGCTGAAAAACACGTTCTGACACTTTCTGCACACTGGGGTTAAGATCTGAGTGTGTGGGCTCTTCTGAGCTTTGCTGTTACATGGGGATTCAGTTGTCTGAAAAAACGCGTTTATTTCGGGCTGAAAAACACGTTTTGAAAAGTGTGAATTTACTGCCCCATAACTTACAAGGGGTTGACCAAACTTGCAGAAACATGTTTATTTCTGCTGAAAAACACGTTCTGACACTTTCTGCACAATGGGGTTAAGATCTGAGTGTGTGGGCTCTTCTGAGCCTTGCTGTTACATGGGGATTCAGTTGTCTGAAAAAACGCGTTTATTTCGGGCTGAAAAACACGTTTTGAAAAGTGTGCATTTACTGCCCCATAACTTACATGGGGTTGACCAAACTTGCAGAAACATGTTTATTTCTGCTGAAAAACACATTTTGACACTTTCTGCACACTGGGGTTAAGAGCTGAGTGTGTGGGCTCTTCTGAGCCTTGATGTTACATGGGGATTCAGTTGTCTGAAAAAACGCGTTTATTTCGGGCTGAAAAACACGTTTTGAAAAGTGTGCATTTACTGCCCCATAACTTACATGGGGTTGACCAAACTTGCAGAAACATGTTTATTTCTGCTGAAAAACACGTTTTGACACTTTCTGCACACTGGGGTTAAGAGCTGAGTGTGTGGGCTCTTCTGAGCCTTGATGTTACATGGGGATTCAGTTGTCTGAAAAAACGCGTTTATTTCGGGCTGAAAAACACGTTTTGAAAAGTGTGCATTTACTGCCCCATAACTTACATGGGGTTGACCAAACTTGCAGAAACATGTTTATTTCTGCTGAAAAACACATTTTGACACTTTCTGCACACTGGGGTTAAGAGCTGAGTGTGTGGGCTCTTCTGAGCCTTGATGTTACATGGGGATTCAGTTGTCTGAAAAAACGCGTTTATTTCGGGCTGAAAAACACGTTTTGAAAAGTGTGCATTTACTGCCCCATAACTTACATGGGGTTGACCAAACTTGCAGAAACATGTTTATTTCTGCTGAAAAACACGTTTTGACACTTTCTGCACACTGGGGTTAAGATCTGAGTGTGTGGGCTCTTCTGAGCCTTGATGTTACATGGGAATTCAGTTGTCTGAAAAAACGCGTTTATTTCGGGCTGAAAAACACGTTTTGAAAAGTGTGCATTTACTGCCCCATAACTTACATGGGGTTGACCAAACTTGCAGAAACATGTTTATTTCTGCTGAAAAACACGTTTTGACACTTTCTGCACACTGGGGTTAAGAGCTGAGTGTGTGGGCTCTTCTGAGCCTTGATGTTACATGGGGATTCAGTTGTCTGAAAAAACGCGTTTATTTCGGGCTGAAAAACACGTTTTGAAAAGTGTGCATTTACTGCCCCATAACTTACATGGGGTTGACCAAACTTGCAGAAACATGTTTATTTCTGCAGAAAAACACGTTCTGACACTTTCTGCACACTGGGGTTAAGAGCTGAGTGTGTGGGCTCTTCTGAGCCTTGCTGTTACATGGGGATTCAGTTGTCTGAAAAAACGCGTTTATTTCGGGCTGAAAAACACGTTTTGAAAAGTGTGCATTTACTGACCCATAACTTACATGGGGTTGACCAAACTTGCAGAAACATGTTTATTTCTGCTGAAAAACACGTTTTGACACTTTCTGCACACTGGGGTTAAGAGCTGAGTGTGTGGGCTCTTCTGAGCCTTGATGTTACATGGGGATTCAGTTGTCTGAAAAAACGCGTTTATTTCGGGCTGAAAAACACGTTTTGAAAAGTGTGCATTTACTGCCCCATAACTTACATGGGGTTGACCAAACTTGCAGAAACATGTTTATTTCTGCTGAAAAACACATTTTGACACTTTCTGCACACTGGGGTTAAGAGCTGAGTGTGTGGGCTCTTCTGAGCCTTGATGTTACATGGGGATTCAGTTGTCTGAAAAAACGCGTTTATTTCGGGCTGAAAAACACGTTTTGAAAAGTGTGCATTTACTGCCCCATAACTTACATGGGGTTGACCAAACTTGCAGAAACATGTTTATTTCTGCTGAAAAACACGTTTTGACACTTTCTGCACACTGGGGTTAAGAGCTGAGTGTGTGGGCTCTTCTAAGCCTTGCTGTTACATGGAGATTCAGTTGTCTAAAAAAACGCGTTTATTTCGGGCTGAAAAACACGTTTTGAAAAGTGTGCATTTACTGCCCCATAACTTACATGGGGTTGACCAAACTTGCAGAAACATGTTTATTTCTGCTGAAAAACACATTTTGACACTTTCTGCACACTGGGGTTAAGAGCTGAGTGTGTGGGCTCTTCTGAGCCTTGCTGTTACATGGGGATTCAGTTGTCTGAAAAAACGCGTTTATTTCGGGCTGAAAAACACGTTTTGAAAAGTGTGCATTTACTGCCCCATAACTTACATGGGGTTGACCAAACTTGCAGAAACATGTTTATTTCTGCTGAAAAACACATTTTGACACTTTCTGCACACTGGGGTTAAGAGCTGAGTGTGTGGGCTCTTCTGAGCCTTGATGTTACATGGGGATTCAGTTGTCTGAAAAAACGCGTTTATTTCGGGCTGAAAAACACGTTTTGAAAAGTGTGCATTTACTGCCCCATAACTTACATGGGGTTGACCAAACTAGCAGAAACATGTTTATTTCTGCTGAAAAACACGTTTTGACACTTTCTGCACACTGGGGTTAAGAGCTGAGTGTGTGGGCTCTTCTGAGCCTTGCTGTTACATGGGGATTCAGTTGTCTGAAAAAACGCGTTTATTTCGGGCTGAAAAACACGTTTTGAAAAGTGTGCATTTACTGCCCCATAACTTACATGGGGTTGACCAAACTTGCAGAAACATGTTTATTTCTGCTGAAAAACACGTTTTGACACTTTCTGCACACTGGGGTTAAGAGCTGAGTGTGTGGGCTCTTCTGAGCCTTGATGTTACTTGGGGATTCAGTTGTCTGAAAAAACGCGTTTATTTCGGGCTGAAAAACACGTTTTGAAAAGTGTGCATTTACTGCCCCATAACTTACATGGGGTTGACCAAACTTGCAGAAACATGTTTATTTCTGCTGAAAAACACGTTCTGACACTTTCTGCACAATGGGGTTAAGATCTGAGTGTGTGGGCTCTTCTGAGCATTGCTGTTACATGGGGATTCAGTTGTCTGAAAAAACGCGTTTATTTCGGGCTGAAAAACACGTTTTGAAAAGTGTGCATTTACTGCCCCATAACTTACATGGGGTTGACCAAACTTGCAGAAACATGTTTATTTCTGCTGAAAAACACATTTTGACACTTTCTGCACACTGGGGTTAAGAGCTGAGTGTGTGGGCTCTTCTGAGCCTTGATGTTACATGGGGATTCAGTTGTCTGAAAAAACGCGTTTATTTCGGGCTGAAAAACACGTTTTGAAAAGTGTGCATTTACTGCCCCATAACTTACATGGGGTTGACCAAACTTGCAGAAACATGTTTATTTCTGCTGAAAAACACGTTTTGACACTTTCTGCACACTGGGGTTAAGAGCTGAGTGTGTGGGCTCTTCTGAGCTTTGCTGTTACATGGAGATTCAGTTGTCTGAAAAAACGCGTTTATTTCGGGCTGAAAAACACGTTTTGAAAAGTGTGCATTTACTGCCCCATAACTTACATGGGGTTGACCAAACTTGCAGAAACATGTTTATTTCTGCTGAAAAACACGTTCTGACACTTTCTGCACACTGGGGTTAAGAGCTGAGTGTGTGGGCTCTTCTGAGCCTTGATGTTACATGGGGATTCAGTTGTCTGAAAAAACGCGTTTATTTCGGGCTGAAAAACACGTTTTGAAAAGTGTGCATTTACTGCCCCATAACTTACATGGGGTTGACCAAACTTGCAGAAACATGTTTATTTCTGCTGAAAAACACGTTTTGACACTTTCTGCACACTGGGGTTAAGATCTGAGTGTCTGGGCTCTTCTGAGCCTTGATGTTACATGGGAATTCAGTTGTCTGAAAAAACGCGTTTATTTCGGGCTGAAAAAACGTTTTGAAAAGTGTGCATTTACTGCCCCATAACTTACATGGGGTTGACCAAACTTGCAGAAACATGTTTATTTCTGCTGAAAAACACATTTTGACACTTTCTGCACACTGGGGTTAAGAGCTGAGTGTGTGGGCTCTTCTGAGCCTTGATGTTACATGGGGATTCAGTTGTCTGAAAAAACGCGTTTATTTCGGGCTGAAAAACACGTTTTGAAAAGTGTGCATTTACTGCCCCATAACTTACATGGGGTTGACCAAACTTGCAGAAACATGTTTATTTCTGCTGAAAAACACGTTTTGACACTTTCTGCACACTGGGGTTAAGAGCTGAGTGTGTGGGCTCTTCTGAGCCTTGATGTTACATGGGGATTCAGTTGTCTGAAAAAACGCGTTTATTTCGGGCTGAAAAACACGTTTTGAAAAGTGTGCATTTACTGCCCCATAACTTACATGGGGTTGACCAAACTTGCAGAAACATGTTTATTTCTGCTGAAAAACACATTTTGACACTTTCTGCACACTGGGGTTAAGAGCTGAGTGTGTGGGCTCTTCTGAGCCTTGATGTTACATGGGGATTCAGTTGTCTGAAAAAACGCGTTTATTTCGGGCTGAAAAACACGTTTTGAAAAGTGTGCATTTACTGCCCCATAACTTACATGGGGTTGACCAAACTTGCAGAAACATGTTTATTTCTGCTGAAAAACACGTTTTGACACTTTCTGCACACTGGGGTTAAGATCTGAGTGTGTGGGCTCTTCTGAGCCTTGATGTTACATGGGAATTCAGTTGTCTGAAAAAACGCGTTTATTTCGGGCTGAAAAACACGTTTTGAAAAGTGTGCATTTACTGCCCCATAACTTACATGGGGTTGACCAAACTTGCAGAAACATGTTTATTTCTGCTGAAAAACACGTTTTGACACTTTCTGCACACTGGGGTTAAGAGCTGAGTGTGTGGGCTCTTCTGAGCCTTGATGTTACATGGGGATTCAGTTGTCTGAAAAAACGCGTTTATTTCGGGCTGAAAAACACGTTTTGAAAAGTGTGCATTTACTGCCCCATAACTTACATGGGGTTGACCAAACTTGCAGAAACATGTTTATTTCTGCAGAAAAACACGTTCTGACACTTTCTGCACACTGGGGTTAAGAGCTGAGTGTGTGGGCTCTTCTGAGCCTTGCTGTTACATGGGGATTCAGTTGTCTGAAAAAACGCGTTTATTTCGGGCTGAAAAACACGTTTTGAAAAGTGTGCATTTACTGACCCATAACTTACATGGGGTTGACCAAACTTGCAGAAACATGTTTATTTCTGCTGAAAAACACGTTTTGACACTTTCTGCACACTGGGGTTAAGAGCTGAGTGTGTGGGCTCTTCTGAGCCTTGATGTTACATGGGGATTCAGTTGTCTGAAAAAACGCGTTTATTTCGGGCTGAAAAACACGTTTTGAAAAGTGTGCATTTACTGCCCCATAACTTACATGGGGTTGACCAAACTTGCAGAAACATGTTTATTTCTGCTGAAAAACACATTTTGACACTTTCTGCACACTGGGGTTAAGAGCTGAGTGTGTGGGCTCTTCTGAGCCTTGATGTTACATGGGGATTCAGTTGTCTGAAAAAACGCGTTTATTTCGGGCTGAAAAACACGTTTTGAAAAGTGTGCATTTACTGCCCCATAACTTACATGGGGTTGACCAAACTTGCAGAAACATGTTTATTTCTGCTGAAAAACACGTTTTGACACTTTCTGCACACTGGGGTTAAGAGCTGAGTGTGTGGGCTCTTCTAAGCCTTGCTGTTACATGGAGATTCAGTTGTCTAAAAAAACGCGTTTATTTCGGGCTGAAAAACACGTTTTGAAAAGTGTGCATTTACTGCCCCATAACTTACATGGGGTTGACCAAACTTGCAGAAACATGTTTATTTCTGCTGAAAAACACATTTTGACACTTTCTGCACACTGGGGTTAAGAGCTGAGTGTGTGGGCTCTTCTGAGCCTTGATGTTACATGGGGATTCAGTTGTCTGAAAAAACGCGTTTATTTCGGGCTGAAAAACACGTTTTGAAAAGTGTGCATTTACTGCCCCATAACTTACATGGGGTTGACCAAACTTGCAGAAACATGTTTATTTCTGCTGAAAAACACATTTTGACACTTTCTGCACACTGGGGTTAAGAGCTGAGTGTGTGGGCTCTTCTGAGCCTTGATGTTACATGGGGATTCAGTTGTCTGAAAAAACGCGTTTATTTCGGGCTGAAAAACACGTTTTGAAAAGTGTGCATTTACTGCCCCATAACTTACATGGGGTTGACCAAACTTGCAGAAACATGTTTATTTCTGCTGAAAAACACGTTTTGACACTTTCTGCACACTGGGGTTAAGATCTGAGTGTCTGGGCTCTTCTGAGCCTTGATGTTACATGGGAATTCAGTTGTCTGAAAAAACGCGTTTATTTCGGGCTGAAAAAACGTTTTGAAAAGTGTGCATTTACTGCCCCATAACTTACATGGGGTTGACCAAACTTGCAGAAACATGTTTATTTCTGCTGAAAAACACATTTTGACACTTTCTGCACACTGGGGTTAAGAGCTGAGTGTGTGGGCTCTTCTGAGCCTTGATGTTACATGGGGATTCAGTTGTCTGAAAAAACGCGTTTATTTCGGGCTGAAAAACACGTTTTGAAAAGTGTGCATTTACTGCCCCATAACTTACATGGGGTTGACCAAACTTGCAGAAACATGTTTATTTCTGCTGAAAAACACGTTTTGACACTTTCTGCACACTGGGGTTAAGAGCTGAGTGTGTGGGCTCTTCTGAGCCTTGATGTTACATGGGGATTCAGTTGTCTGAAAAAACGCGTTTATTTCGGGCTGAAAAACACGTTTTGAAAAGTGTGCATTTACTGCCCCATAACTTACATGGGGTTGACCAAACTTGCAGAAACATGTTTATTTCTGCTGAAAAACACATTTTGACACTTTCTGCACACTGGGGTTAAGAGCTGAGTGTGTGGGCTCTTCTGAGCCTTGATGTTACATGGGGATTCAGTTGTCTGAAAAAACGCGTTTATTTCGGGCTGAAAAACACGTTTTGAAAAGTGTGCATTTACTGCCCCATAACTTACATGGGGTTGACCAAACTTGCAGAAACATGTTTATTTCTGCTGAAAAACACGTTTTGACACTTTCTGCACACTGGGGTTAAGATCTGAGTGTGTGGGCTCTTCTGAGCCTTGATGTTACATGGGAATTCAGTTGTCTGAAAAAACGCGTTTATTTCGGGCTGAAAAACACGTTTTGAAAAGTGTGCATTTACTGCCCCATAACTTACATGGGGTTGACCAAACTTGCAGAAACATGTTTATTTCTGCTGAAAAACACGTTTTGACACTTTCTGCACACTGGGGTTAAGAGCTGAGTGTGTGGGCTCTTCTGAGCCTTGATGTTACATGGGGATTCAGTTGTCTGAAAAAACGCGTTTATTTCGGGCTGAAAAACACGTTTTGAAAAGTGTGCATTTACTGCCCCATAACTTACATGGGGTTGACCAAACTTGCAGAAACATGTTTATTTCTGCAGAAAAACACGTTCTGACACTTTCTGCACACTGGGGTTAAGAGCTGAGTGTGTGGGCTCTTCTGAGCCTTGCTGTTACATGGGGATTCAGTTGTCTGAAAAAACGCGTTTATTTCGGGCTGAAAAACACGTTTTGAAAAGTGTGCATTTACTGACCCATAACTTACATGGGGTTGACCAAACTTGCAGAAACATGTTTATTTCTGCTGAAAAACACGTTTTGACACTTTCTGCACACTGGGGTTAAGAGCTGAGTGTGTGGGCTCTTCTGAGCCTTGATGTTACATGGGGATTCAGTTGTCTGAAAAAACGCGTTTATTTCGGGCTGAAAAACACGTTTTGAAAAGTGTGCATTTACTGCCCCATAACTTACATGGGGTTGACCAAACTTGCAGAAACATGTTTATTTCTGCTGAAAAACACATTTTGACACTTTCTGCACACTGGGGTTAAGAGCTGAGTGTGTGGGCTCTTCTGAGCCTTGATGTTACATGGGGATTCAGTTGTCTGAAAAAACGCGTTTATTTCGGGCTGAAAAACACGTTTTGAAAAGTGTGCATTTACTGCCCCATAACTTACATGGGGTTGACCAAACTTGCAGAAACATGTTTATTTCTGCTGAAAAACACGTTTTGACACTTTCTGCACACTGGGGTTAAGAGCTGAGTGTGTGGGCTCTTCTAAGCCTTGCTGTTACATGGAGATTCAGTTGTCTAAAAAAACGCGTTTATTTCGGGCTGAAAAACACGTTTTGAAAAGTGTGCATTTACTGCCCCATAACTTACATGGGGTTGACCAAACTTGCAGAAACATGTTTATTTCTGCTGAAAAACACATTTTGACACTTTCTGCACACTGGGGTTAAGAGCTGAGTGTGTGGGCTCTTCTGAGCCTTGATGTTACATGGGGATTCAGTTGTCTGAAAAAACGCGTTTATTTCGGGCTGAAAAACACGTTTTGAAAAGTGTGCATTTACTGCCCCATAACTTACATGGGGTTGACCAAACTTGCAGAAACATGTTTATTTCTGCTGAAAAACACATTTTGACACTTTCTGCACACTGGGGTTAAGAGCTGAGTGTGTGGGCTCTTCTGAGCCTTGATGTTACATGGGGATTCAGTTGTCTGAAAAAACGCGTTTATTTCGGGCTGAAAAACACGTTTTGAAAAGTGTGCATTTACTGCCCCATAACTTACATGGGGTTGACCAAACTTGCAGAAACATGTTTATTTCTGCTGAAAAACACGTTTTGACACTTTCTGCACACTGGGGTTAAGATCTGAGTGTCTGGGCTCTTCTGAGCCTTGATGTTACATGGGAATTCAGTTGTCTGAAAAAACGCGTTTATTTCGGGCTGAAAAAACGTTTTGAAAAGTGTGCATTTACTGCCCCATAACTTACATGGGGTTGACCAAACTTGCAGAAACATGTTTATTTCTGCTGAAAAACACATTTTGACACTTTCTGCACACTGGGGTTAAGAGCTGAGTGTGTGGGCTCTTCTGAGCCTTGATGTTACATGGGGATTCAGTTGTCTGAAAAAACGCGTTTATTTCGGGCTGAAAAACACGTTTTGAAAAGTGTGCATTTACTGCCCCATAACTTACATGGGGTTGACCAAACTTGCAGAAACATGTTTATTTCTGCTGAAAAACACGTTTTGACACTTTCTGCACACTGGGGTTAAGAGCTGAGTGTGTGGGCTCTTCTGAGCCTTGATGTTACATGGGGATTCAGTTGTCTGAAAAAACGCGTTTATTTCGGGCTGAAAAACACGTTTTGAAAAGTGTGCATTTACTGCCCCATAACTTACATGGGGTTGACCAAACTTGCAGAAACATGTTTATTTCTGCTGAAAAACACATTTTGACACTTTCTGCACACTGGGGTTAAGAGCTGAGTGTGTGGGCTCTTCTGAGCCTTGATGTTACATGGGGATTCAGTTGTCTGAAAAAACGCGTTTATTTCGGGCTGAAAAACACGTTTTGAAAAGTGTGCATTTACTGCCCCATAACTTACATGGGGTTGACCAAACTTGCAGAAACATGTTTATTTCTGCTGAAAAACACGTTTTGACACTTTCTGCACACTGGGGTTAAGATCTGAGTGTGTGGGCTCTTCTGAGCCTTGATGTTACATGGGAATTCAGTTGTCTGAAAAAACGCGTTTATTTCGGGCTGAAAAACACGTTTTGAAAAGTGTGCATTTACTGCCCCATAACTTACATGGGGTTGACCAAACTTGCAGAAACATGTTTATTTCTGCTGAAAAACACGTTTTGACACTTTCTGCACACTGGGGTTAAGAGCTGAGTGTGTGGGCTCTTCTGAGCCTTGATGTTACATGGGGATTCAGTTGTCTGAAAAAACGCGTTTATTTCGGGCTGAAAAACACGTTTTGAAAAGTGTGCATTTACTGCCCCATAACTTACATGGGGTTGACCAAACTTGCAGAAACATGTTTATTTCTGCAGAAAAACACGTTCTGACACTTTCTGCACACTGGGGTTAAGAGCTGAGTGTGTGGGCTCTTCTGAGCCTTGCTGTTACATGGGGATTCAGTTGTCTGAAAAAACGCGTTTATTTCGGGCTGAAAAACACGTTTTGAAAAGTGTGCATTTACTGACCCATAACTTACATGGGGTTGACCAAACTTGCAGAAACATGTTTATTTCTGCTGAAAAACACGTTTTGACACTTTCTGCACACTGGGGTTAAGAGCTGAGTGTGTGGGCTCTTCTGAGCCTTGATGTTACATGGGGATTCAGTTGTCTGAAAAAACGCGTTTATTTCGGGCTGAAAAACACGTTTTGAAAAGTGTGCATTTACTGCCCCATAACTTACATGGGGTTGACCAAACTTGCAGAAACATGTTTATTTCTGCTGAAAAACACATTTTGACACTTTCTGCACACTGGGGTTAAGAGCTGAGTGTGTGGGCTCTTCTGAGCCTTGATGTTACATGGGGATTCAGTTGTCTGAAAAAACGCGTTTATTTCGGGCTGAAAAACACGTTTTGAAAAGTGTGCATTTACTGCCCCATAACTTACATGGGGTTGACCAAACTTGCAGAAACATGTTTATTTCTGCTGAAAAACACGTTTTGACACTTTCTGCACACTGGGGTTAAGAGCTGAGTGTGTGGGCTCTTCTAAGCCTTGCTGTTACATGGAGATTCAGTTGTCTAAAAAAACGCGTTTATTTCGGGCTGAAAAACACGTTTTGAAAAGTGTGCATTTACTGCCCCATAACTTACATGGGGTTGACCAAACTTGCAGAAACATGTTTATTTCTGCTGAAAAACACATTTTGACACTTTCTGCACACTGGGGTTAAGAGCTGAGTGTGTGGGCTCTTCTGAGCCTTGCTGTTACATGGGGATTCAGTTGTCTGAAAAAACGCGTTTATTTCGGGCTGAAAAACACGTTTTGAAAAGTGTGCATTTACTGCCCCATAACTTACATGGGGTTGACCAAACTTGCAGAAACATGTTTATTTCTGCTGAAAAACACATTTTGACACTTTCTGCACACTGGGGTTAAGAGCTGAGTGTGTGGGCTCTTCTGAGCCTTGATGTTACATGGGGATTCAGTTGTCTGAAAAAACGCGTTTATTTCGGGCTGAAAAACACGTTTTGAAAAGTGTGCATTTACTGCCCCATAACTTACATGGGGTTGACCAAACTAGCAGAAACATGTTTATTTCTGCTGAAAAACACGTTTTGACACTTTCTGCACACTGGGGTTAAGAGCTGAGTGTGTGGGCTCTTCTGAGCCTTGCTGTTACATGGGGATTCAGTTGTCTGAAAAAACGCGTTTATTTCGGGCTGAAAAACACGTTTTGAAAAGTGTGCATTTACTGCCCCATAACTTACATGGGGTTGACCAAACTTGCAGAAACATGTTTATTTCTGCTGAAAAACACGTTTTGACACTTTCTGCACACTGGGGTTAAGAGCTGAGTGTGTGGGCTCTTCTGAGCCTTGATGTTACTTGGGGATTCAGTTGTCTGAAAAAACGCGTTTATTTCGGGCTGAAAAACACGTTTTGAAAAGTGTGCATTTACTGCCCCATAACTTACATGGGGTTGACCAAACTTGCAGAAACATGTTTATTTCTGCTGAAAAACACGTTCTGACACTTTCTGCACAATGGGGTTAAGATCTGAGTGTGTGGGCTCTTCTGAGCATTGCTGTTACATGGGGATTCAGTTGTCTGAAAAAACGCGTTTATTTCGGGCTGAAAAACACGTTTTGAAAAGTGTGCATTTACTGCCCCATAACTTACATGGGGTTGACCAAACTTGCAGAAACATGTTTATTTCTGCTGAAAAACACATTTTGACACTTTCTGCACACTGGGGTTAAGAGCTGAGTGTGTGGGCTCTTCTGAGCCTTGATGTTACATGGGGATTCAGTTGTCTGAAAAAACGCGTTTATTTCGGGCTGAAAAACACGTTTTGAAAAGTGTGCATTTACTGCCCCATAACTTACATGGGGTTGACCAAACTTGCAGAAACATGTTTATTTCTGCTGAAAAACACGTTTTGACACTTTCTGCACACTGGGGTTAAGAGCTGAGTGTGTGGGCTCTTCTGAGCTTTGCTGTTACATGGAGATTCAGTTGTCTGAAAAAACGCGTTTATTTCGGGCTGAAAAACACGTTTTGAAAAGTGTGCATTTACTGCCCCATAACTTACATGGGGTTGACCAAACTTGCAGAAACATGTTTATTTCTGCTGAAAAACACGTTCTGACACTTTCTGCACACTGGGGTTAAGATCTGAGTGTGTGGGCTCTTCTGAGCCTTGCTGTTACATGGGGATTCAGTTGTCTGAAAAAACGCGTTTATTTCGGGCTGAAAAACACGTTTTGAAAAGTGTGCATTTACTGCCCCATAACTTACATGGGGTTGACCAAACTTGCAGAAACATGTTTATTTCTGCTGAAAAACACATTTTGACACTTTCTGCACACTGGGGTTAAGAGCTGAGTGTGTGGGCTCTTCTGAGCCTTGATGTTACATGGGGATTCAGTTGTCTGAAAAAACGCGTTTATTTCGGGCTGAAAAACACGTTTTGAAAAGTGTGCATTTACTGCCCCATAACTTACATGGGGTTGACCAAACTTGCAGAAACATGTTTATTTCTGCTGAAAAACACGTTCTGACACTTTCTGCACAATGGGGTTAAGATCTGAGTGTGTGGGCTCTTCTGAGCCTTGCTGTTACATGGGGATTCAGTTGTCTGAAAAAACGCGTTTATTTCGGGCTGAAAAACACGTTTTGAAAAGTGTGCATTTACTGCCCCATAACTTACATGGGGTTGACCAAACTTGCAGAAACATGTTTATTTCTGCTGAAAAACACATTTTGACACTTTCTGCACACTGGGGTTAAGAGCTGAGTATGTGGGCTCTTCTGAGCCTTGATGTTACATGGGGATTCAGTTGTCTGAAAAAACGCGTTTATTTCGGGCTGAAAAACACGTTTTGAAAAGTGTGCATTTACTGCCCCATAACTTACATGGGGTTGACCAAACTTGCAGAAACATGTTTATTTCTGCTGAAAAACACGTTCTGACACTTTCTGCACACTGGGGTTAAGATCTGAGTGTGTGGGCTCTTCTGAGCTTTGCTGTTACATGGGGATTCAGTTGTCTGAAAAAACGCGTTTATTTCGGGCTGAAAAACACGTTTTGAAAAGTGTGCATTTACTGCCCCATAACTTACATGGGGTTGACCAAACTTGCAGAAACATGTTTATTTCTGCTGAAAAACACATTTTGACACTTTCTGCACACTGGGGTTAAGAGCTGAGTGTGTGGGCTCTTCTGAGCCTTGATGTTACATGGGGATTCAGTTGTCTGAAAAAACGCGTTTATTTCGGGCTGAAAAACACGTTTTGAAAAGTGTGCATTTACTGCCCCATAACTTACATGGGGTTGACCAAACTTGCAGAAACATGTTTATTTCTGCTGAAAAACACGTTTTGACACTTTCTGCACACTGGGGTTAAGAGCTGACTGTGTGGGCTCTTCTGAGCTTTGCTGTTACATGGGGATTCAGTTGTCTGAAAAAACGCGTTTATTTCGGGCTGAAAAACACGTTTTGAAAAGTGTGCATTTACTGCCCCATAACTTACATGGGGTTGACCAAACTTGCAGAAACATGTTTATTTCTGCTGAAAAACACGTTTTGACACTGTCTGCACACTGGGGTTAAGAGCTGAGTGTGTGGGCTCTTCTGAGCCTTGCTGTTACATGGAGATTCAGTTGTCTGAAAAAACGCGTTTATTTCGGGCTGAAAAACACGTTTTGAAAAGTGTGCATTTACTGCCCCATAACTTACATGGGGTTGACCAAACTTGCAGAAACATGTTTATTTCTGCTGAAAAACACATTTTGACACTTTCTGCACACTGGGGTTAAGAGCTGAGTGTGTGGGCTCTTCTGAGCCTTGATGTTACATGGGGATTCAGTTGTCTGAAAAAACGCGTTTATTTCGGGCTGAAAAACACGTTTTGAAAAGTGTGCATTTACTGCCCCATAACTTACATGGGGTTGACCAAACTTGCAGAAACATGTTTATTTCTGCTGAAAAACACATTTTGACACTTTCTGCACACTGGGGTTAAGAGCTGAGTGTGTGGGCTCTTCTGAGCCTTGATGTTACATGGGGATTCAGTTGTCTGAAAAAACGCGTTTATTTCGGGCTGAAAAACACGTTTTGAAAAGTGTGCATTTACTGCCCCATAACTTACATGGGGTTGACCAAACTTGCAGAAACATGTTTATTTCTGCTGAAAAACACGTTTTGACACTTTCTGCACACTGGGGTTAAGATCTGAGTGTCTGGGCTCTTCTGAGCCTTGATGTTACATGGGAATTCAGTTGTCTGAAAAAACGCGTTTATTTCGGGCTGAAAAAACGTTTTGAAAAGTGTGCATTTACTGCCCCATAACTTACATGGGGTTGACCAAACTTGCAGAAACATGTTTATTTCTGCTGAAAAACACGTTTTGACACTTTCTGCACACTAGGGTTAAGAGCTGAGTGTGTGGGCTCTTCTGAGCCTTGATGTTACATGGGGATTCAGTTGTCTGAAAAAACGCGTTTATTTCGGGCTGAAAAACACGTTTTGAAAAGTGTGCTGTTACTGCCCCATAACTTACATGGGGTTGACCAAACTTGCAGAAACATGTTTATTTCTGCTGAAAAACACGTTTTGACACTTTCTGCACACTGGGGTTAAGAGCTGAGTGTGTGGGCTCTTCTGAGCCTTGCTGTTACATGGGGATTCAGTTGTCTGAAAAAACGCGTTTATTTCGGGCTGAAAAACACGTTTTGAAAAGTGTGCATTTACTGCCCCATAACTTTCATGGGGTTGACCAAACTTGCAGAAACATGTTTATTTCTGCTGAAAAACACGTTTTGACACTTTCTGCACACTGGGGTTAAGAGCTGAGTGTGTGGGCTCTTCTGAGCCTTGATGTTACATGGGGATTCAGTTGTCTGAAAAAACGCGTTTATTTCGGGCTGAAAAACACGTTTTGAAAAGTGTGCATTTACTGCCCCATAACTTACATGGGGTTGACCAAACTTGCAGAAACATGTTTATTTCTGCTGAAAAACACGTTCTGACACTTTCTGCACAATGGGGTTAAGATCTGAGTATGTGGGCTCTTCTGAACCTTGCTGTTACATGGGGATTCAGTTGTCTGAAAAAACGCGTTTATTTCGGGCTGAAAAACACGTTTTGAAAAGTGTGCATTTACTGCCCCATAACTTACATGGGGTTGACCAAACTTGCAGAAACATGTTTATTTCTGCTGAAAAACACGTTCTGACACTTTCTGCACACTGGGGTTAAGATCTGAGTGTGTGGGCTCTTCTGAGCTTTGCTGTTACATGGGGATTCAGTTGTCTGAAAAAACGCGTTTATTTCGGGCTGAAAAACACGTTTTGAAAAGTGTGAATTTACTGCCCCATAACTTACAAGGGGTTGACCAAACTTGCAGAAACATGTTTATTTCTGCTGAAAAACACGTTCTGACACTTTCTGCACAATGGGGTTAAGATCTGAGTGTGTGGGCTCTTCTGAGCCTTGCTGTTACATGGGGATTCAGTTGTCTGAAAAAACGCGTTTATTTCGGGCTGAAAAACACGTTTTGAAAAGTGTGCATTTACTGCCCCATAACTTACATGGGGTTGACCAAACTTGCAGAAACATGTTTATTTCTGCTGAAAAACACATTTTGACACTTTCTGCACACTGGGGTTAAGAGCTGAGTGTGTGGGCTCTTCTGAGCCTTGATGTTACATGGGGATTCAGTTGTCTGAAAAAACGCGTTTATTTCGGGCTGAAAAACACGTTTTGAAAAGTGTGCATTTACTGCCCCATAACTTACATGGGGTTGACCAAACTTGCAGAAACATGTTTATTTCTGCTGAAAAACACGTTTTGACACTTTCTGCACACTGGGGTTAAGAGCTGAGTGTGTGGGCTCTTCTGAGCCTTGATGTTACATGGGGATTCAGTTGTCTGAAAAAACGCGTTTATTTCGGGCTGAAAAACACGTTTTGAAAAGTGTGCATTTACTGCCCCATAACTTACATGGGGTTGACCAAACTTGCAGAAACATGTTTATTTCTGCTGAAAAACACATTTTGACACTTTCTGCACACTGGGGTTAAGAGCTGAGTGTGTGGGCTCTTCTGAGCCTTGATGTTACATGGGGATTCAGTTGTCTGAAAAAACGCGTTTATTTCGGGCTGAAAAACACGTTTTGAAAAGTGTGCATTTACTGCCCCATAACTTACATGGGGTTGACCAAACTTGCAGAAACATGTTTATTTCTGCTGAAAAACACGTTTTGACACTTTCTGCACACTGGGGTTAAGATCTGAGTGTGTGGGCTCTTCTGAGCCTTGATGTTACATGGGAATTCAGTTGTCTGAAAAAACGCGTTTATTTCGGGCTGAAAAACACGTTTTGAAAAGTGTGCATTTACTGCCCCATAACTTACATGGGGTTGACCAAACTTGCAGAAACATGTTTATTTCTGCTGAAAAACACGTTCTGACACTTTCTGCACACTGGGGTTAAGATCTGAGTGTGTGGGCTCTTCTGAGCCTTGCTGTTACATGGGGATTCAGTTGTCTGAAAAAACGCGTTTATTTCGGGCTGAAAAACACGTTTTGAAAAGTGTGCATTTACTGCCCCATAACTTACATGGGGTTGACCAAACTTGCAGAAACATGTTTATTTCTGCTGAAAAACACATTTTGACACTTTCTGCACACTGGGGTTAAGAGCTGAGTGTGTGGGCTCTTCTGAGCCTTGATGTTACATGGGGATTCAGTTGTCTGAAAAAACGCGTTTATTTCGGGCTGAAAAACACGTTTTGAAAAGTGTGCATTTACTGCCCCATAACTTACATGGGGTTGACCAAACTTGCAGAAACATGTTTATTTCTGCTGAAAAACACGTTCTGACACTTTCTGCACACTGGGGTTAAGATCTGAGTGTGTGGGCTCTTCTGAGCCTTGCTGTTACATGGAGATTCAGTTGTCTGAAAAAACGCGTTTATTTCGGGCTGAAAAACACGTTTTGAAAAGTGTGCATTTACTGCCCCATAACTTACATGGGGTTGACCAAACTTGCAGAAACATGTTTATTTCTGCTGAAAAACACGTTCTGACACTTTCTGCACACTGGGGTTAAGATCTGAGTGTGTGGGCTCTTCTGAGCCTTGCTGTTACATGGGGATTCAGTTGTCTGAAAAAACGCGTTTATTTCGGGCTGAAAAACACGTTTTGAAAAGTGTGCATTTACTGCCCCATAACTTACATGGGGTTGACCAAACTTGCAGAAACATGTTTATTTCTGCTGAAAAACACATTTTGACACTTTCTGCACACTGGGGTTAAGAGCTGAGTGTGTGGGCTCTTCTGAGCCTTGATGTTACATGGGGATTCAGTTGTCTGAAAAAACGCGTTTATTTCGGGCTGAAAAACACGTTTTGAAAAGTGTGCATTTACTGCCCCATAACTTACATGGGGTTGACCAAACTTGCAGAAACATGTTTATTTCTGCTGAAAAACACGTTCTGACACTTTCTGCACAATGGGGTTAAGATCTGAGTGTGTGGGCTCTTCTGAGCCTTGCTGTTACATGGGGATTCAGTTGTCTGAAAAAACGCGTTTATTTCGGGCTGAAAAACACGTTTTGAAAAGTGTGCATTTACTGCCCCATAACTTACATGGGGTTGACCAAACTTGCAGAAACATGTTTATTTCTGCTGAAAAACACATTTTGACACTTTCTGCACACTGGGGTTAAGAGCTGAGTATGTGGGCTCTTCTGAGCCTTGATGTTACATGGGGATTCAGTTGTCTGAAAAAACGCGTTTATTTCGGGCTGAAAAACACGTTTTGAAAAGTGTGCATTTACTGCCCCATAACTTACATGGGGTTGACCAAACTTGCAGAAACATGTTTATTTCTGCTGAAAAACACGTTCTGACACTTTCTGCACACTGGGGTTAAGATCTGAGTGTGTGGGCTCTTCTGAGCTTTGCTGTTACATGGGGATTCAGTTGTCTGAAAAAACGCGTTTATTTCGGGCTGAAAAACACGTTTTGAAAAGTGTGCATTTACTGCCCCATAACTTACATGGGGTTGACCAAACTTGCAGAAACATGTTTATTTCTGCTGAAAAACACATTTTGACACTTTCTGCACACTGGGGTTAAGAGCTGAGTGTGTGGGCTCTTCTGAGCCTTGATGTTACATGGGGATTCAGTTGTCTGAAAAAACGCGTTTATTTCGGGCTGAAAAACACGTTTTGAAAAGTGTGCATTTACTGCCCCATAACTTACATGGGGTTGACCAAACTTGCAGAAACATGTTTATTTCTGCTGAAAAACACGTTTTGACACTTTCTGCACACTGGGGTTAAGAGCTGACTGTGTGGGCTCTTCTGAGCTTTGCTGTTACATGGGGATTCAGTTGTCTGAAAAAACGCGTTTATTTCGGGCTGAAAAACACGTTTTGAAAAGTGTGCATTTACTGCCCCATAACTTACATGGGGTTGACCAAACTTGCAGAAACATGTTTATTTCTGCTGAAAAACACGTTTTGACACTGTCTGCACACTGGGGTTAAGAGCTGAGTGTGTGGGCTCTTCTGAGCCTTGCTGTTACATGGAGATTCAGTTGTCTGAAAAAACGCGTTTATTTCGGGCTGAAAAACACGTTTTGAAAAGTGTGCATTTACTGCCCCATAACTTACATGGGGTTGACCAAACTTGCAGAAACATGTTTATTTCTGCTGAAAAACACATTTTGACACTTTCTGCACACTGGGGTTAAGAGCTGAGTGTGTGGGCTCTTCTGAGCCTTGATGTTACATGGGGATTCAGTTGTCTGAAAAAACGCGTTTATTTCGGGCTGAAAAACACGTTTTGAAAAGTGTGCATTTACTGCCCCATAACTTACATGGGGTTGACCAAACTTGCAGAAACATGTTTATTTCTGCTGAAAAACACATTTTGACACTTTCTGCACACTGGGGTTAAGAGCTGAGTGTGTGGGCTCTTCTGAGCCTTGATGTTACATGGGGATTCAGTTGTCTGAAAAAACGCGTTTATTTCGGGCTGAAAAACACGTTTTGAAAAGTGTGCATTTACTGCCCCATAACTTACATGGGGTTGACCAAACTTGCAGAAACATGTTTATTTCTGCTGAAAAACACGTTTTGACACTTTCTGCACACTGGGGTTAAGATCTGAGTGTCTGGGCTCTTCTGAGCCTTGATGTTACATGGGAATTCAGTTGTCTGAAAAAACGCGTTTATTTCGGGCTGAAAAAACGTTTTGAAAAGTGTGCATTTACTGCCCCATAACTTACATGGGGTTGACCAAACTTGCAGAAACATGTTTATTTCTGCTGAAAAACACGTTTTGACACTTTCTGCACACTAGGGTTAAGAGCTGAGTGTGTGGGCTCTTCTGAGCCTTGATGTTACATGGGGATTCAGTTGTCTGAAAAAACGCGTTTATTTCGGGCTGAAAAACACGTTTTGAAAAGTGTGCTGTTACTGCCCCATAACTTACATGGGGTTGACCAAACTTGCAGAAACATGTTTATTTCTGCTGAAAAACACGTTTTGACACTTTCTGCACACTGGGGTTAAGAGCTGAGTGTGTGGGCTCTTCTGAGCCTTGCTGTTACATGGGGATTCAGTTGTCTGAAAAAACGCGTTTATTTCGGGCTGAAAAACACGTTTTGAAAAGTGTGCATTTACTGCCCCATAACTTTCATGGGGTTGACCAAACTTGCAGAAACATGTTTATTTCTGCTGAAAAACACGTTTTGACACTTTCTGCACACTGGGGTTAAGAGCTGAGTGTGTGGGCTCTTCTGAGCCTTGATGTTACATGGGGATTCAGTTGTCTGAAAAAACGCGTTTATTTCGGGCTGAAAAACACGTTTTGAAAAGTGTGCATTTACTGCCCCATAACTTACATGGGGTTGACCAAACTTGCAGAAACATGTTTATTTCTGCTGAAAAACACGTTCTGACACTTTCTGCACAATGGGGTTAAGATCTGAGTATGTGGGCTCTTCTGAACCTTGCTGTTACATGGGGATTCAGTTGTCTGAAAAAACGCGTTTATTTCGGGCTGAAAAACACGTTTTGAAAAGTGTGCATTTACTGCCCCATAACTTACATGGGGTTGACCAAACTTGCAGAAACATGTTTATTTCTGCTGAAAAACACGTTCTGACACTTTCTGCACACTGGGGTTAAGATCTGAGTGTGTGGGCTCTTCTGAGCTTTGCTGTTACATGGGGATTCAGTTGTCTGAAAAAACGCGTTTATTTCGGGCTGAAAAACACGTTTTGAAAAGTGTGCATTTACTGCCCCATAACTTACATGGGGTTGACCAAACTTGCAGAAACATGTTTATTTCTGCTGAAAAACACGTTCTGACACTTTCTGCACAATGGGGTTAAGATCTGAGTGTGTGGGCTCTTCTGAGCCTTGCTGTTACATGGGGATTCAGTTGTCTGAAAAAACGCGTTTATTTCGGGCTGAAAAACACGTTTTGAAAAGTGTGCATTTACTGCCCCATAACTTACATGGGGTTGACCAAACTTGCAGAAACATGTTTATTTCTGCTGAAAAACACATTTTGACACTTTCTGCACACTGGGGTTAAGAGCTGAGTGTGTGGGCTCTTCTGAGCCTTGATGTTACATGGGGATTCAGTTGTCTGAAAAAACGCGTTTATTTCGGGCTGAAAAACACGTTTTGAAAAGTGTGCATTTACTGCCCCATAACTTACATGGGGTTGACCAAACTTGCAGAAACATGTTTATTTCTGCTGAAAAACACGTTTTGACACTTTCTGCACACTGGGGTTAAGAGCTGAGTGTGTGGGCTCTTCTGAGCCTTGATGTTACATGGGGATTCAGTTGTCTGAAAAAACGCGTTTATTTCGGGCTGAAAAACACGTTTTGAAAAGTGTGCATTTACTGCCCCATAACTTACATGGGGTTGACCAAACTTGCAGAAACATGTTTATTTCTGCTGAAAAACACGTTCTGACACTTTCT
Source organism: Lepisosteus platostomus (assembly GCF_059453375.1). Taxonomy (NCBI): domain Eukaryota; kingdom Metazoa; phylum Chordata; class Actinopteri; order Semionotiformes; family Lepisosteidae; genus Lepisosteus; species Lepisosteus platostomus. The sequence continues at coordinate 95,044 of NW_028291694.1, forward strand.
GCACAATGGGGTTAAGATCTGAGTATGTGGGCTCTTCTGAACCTTGCTGTTACATGGGGATTCAGTTGTCTGAAAAAACGCGTTTATTTCGGGCTGAAAAACACGTTTTGAAAAGTGTGCATTTACTGCCCCATAACTTACATGGGGTTGACCAAACTTGCAGAAACATGTTTATTTCTGCTGAAAAACACGTTCTGACACTTTCTGCACACTGGGGTTAAGATCTGAGTGTGTGGGCTCTTCTGAGCTTTGCTGTTACATGGGGATTCAGTTGTCTGAAAAAACGCGTTTATTTCGGGCTGAAAAACACGTTTTGAAAAGTGTGCATTTACTGCCCCATAACTTACATGGGGTTGACCAAACTTGCAGAAACATGTTTATTTCTGCTGAAAAACACGTTCTGACACTTTCTGCACAATGGGGTTAAGATCTGAGTGTGTGGGCTCTTCTGAGCCTTGCTGTTACATGGGGATTCAGTTGTCTGAAAAAACGCGTTTATTTCGGGCTGAAAAACACGTTTTGAAAAGTGTGCATTTACTGCCCCATAACTTACATGGGGTTGACCAAACTTGCAGAAACATGTTTATTTCTGCTGAAAAACACATTTTGACACTTTCTGCACACTGGGGTTAAGAGCTGAGTGTGTGGGCTCTTCTGAGCCTTGATGTTACATGGGGATTCAGTTGTCTGAAAAAACGCGTTTATTTCGGGCTGAAAAACACGTTTTGAAAAGTGTGCATTTACTGCCCCATAACTTACATGGGGTTGACCAAACTTGCAGAAACATGTTTATTTCTGCTGAAAAACACGTTCTGACACTTTCTGCACACTGGGGTTAAGATCTGAGTGTGTGGGCTCTTCTGAGCTTTGCTGTTACATGGGGATTCAGTTGTCTGAAAAAACGCGTTTATTTCGGGCTGAAAAACACGTTTTGAAAAGTGTGCATTTACTGCCCCATAACTTACATGGGGTTGACCAAACTTGTAGAAACATGTTTATTTCTGCTGAAAAACACATTTTGACACTTTCTGCACACTGGGGTTAAGAGCTGAGTGTGTGGGCTCTTCTGAGCCTTGATGTTACATGGGGATTCAGTTGTCTGAAAAAACGCGTTTATTTCGGGCTGAAAAACACGTTTTGAAAAGTGTGCTGTTACTGCCCCATAACTTACATGGGGTTGACCAAACTTGCAGAAACATGTTTATTTCTGCTGAAAAACACGTTTTGACACTTTCTGCACACTGGGGTTAAGAGCTGAGTGTGTGGGCTCTTCTGAGCTTTGCTGTTACATGGGGATTCAGTTGTCTGAAAAAACGCGTTTATTTCGGGCTGAAAAACACGTTTTGAAAAGTGTGCATTTACTGCCCCATAACTTACATGGGGTTGACCAAACTTGCAGAAACATGTTTATTTCTGCTGAAAAACACGTTTTGACACTTTCTGCACACTGGGGTTAAGATCTGAGTGTCTGGGCTCTTCTGAGCCTTGATGTTACATGGGAATTCAGTTGTCTGAAAAAACGCGTTTATTTCGGGCTGAAAAAACGTTTTGAAAAGTGTGCATTTACTGCCCCATAACTTACATGGGGTTGACCAAACTTGCAGAAACATGTTTATTTCTGCTGAAAAACACGTTTTGACACTTTCTGCACACTAGGGTTAAGAGCTGAGTGTGTGGGCTCTTCTGAGCCTTGATGTTACATGGGGATTCAGTTGTCTGAAAAAACGCGTTTATTTCGGGCTGAAAAACACGTTTTGAAAAGTGTGCTGTTACTGCCCCATAACTTACATGGGGTTGACCAAACTTGCAGAAACATGTTTATTTCTGCTGAAAAACACGTTTTGACACTTTCTGCACACTGGGGTTAAGAGCTGAGTGTGTGGGCTCTTCTGAGCCTTGCTGTTACATGGGGATTCAGTTGTCTGAAAAAACGCGTTTATTTCGGGCTGAAAAACACGTTTTGAAAAGTGTGCATTTACTGCCCCATAACTTTCATGGGGTTGACCAAACTTGCAGAAACATGTTTATTTCTGCTGAAAAACACGTTTTGACACTTTCTGCACACTGGGGTTAAGAGCTGAGTGTGTGGGCTCTTCTGAGCCTTGATGTTACATGGGGATTCAGTTGTCTGAAAAAACGCGTTTATTTCGGGCTGAAAAACACGTTTTGAAAAGTGTGCATTTACTGCCCCATAACTTACATGGGGTTGACCAAACTTGCAGAAACATGTTTATTTCTGCTGAAAAACACGTTCTGACACTTTCTGCACAATGGGGTTAAGATCTGAGTATGTGGGCTCTTCTGAACCTTGCTGTTACATGGGGATTCAGTTGTCTGAAAAAACGCGTTTATTTCGGGCTGAAAAACACGTTTTGAAAAGTGTGCATTTACTGCCCCATAACTTACATGGGGTTGACCAAACTTGCAGAAACATGTTTATTTCTGCTGAAAAACACGTTCTGACACTTTCTGCACACTGGGGTTAAGATCTGAGTGTGTGGGCTCTTCTGAGCTTTGCTGTTACATGGGGATTCAGTTGTCTGAAAAAACGCGTTTATTTCGGGCTGAAAAACACGTTTTGAAAAGTGTGAATTTACTGCCCCATAACTTACAAGGGGTTGACCAAACTTGCAGAAACATGTTTATTTCTGCTGAAAAACACGTTCTGACACTTTCTGCACAATGGGGTTAAGATCTGAGTGTGTGGGCTCTTCTGAGCCTTGCTGTTACATGGGGATTCAGTTGTCTGAAAAAACGCGTTTATTTCGGGCTGAAAAACACGTTTTGAAAAGTGTGCATTTACTGCCCCATAACTTACATGGGGTTGACCAAACTTGCAGAAACATGTTTATTTCTGCTGAAAAACACATTTTGACACTTTCTGCACACTGGGGTTAAGAGCTGAGTGTGTGGGCTCTTCTGAGCCTTGATGTTACATGGGGATTCAGTTGTCTGAAAAAACGCGTTTATTTCGGGCTGAAAAACACGTTTTGAAAAGTGTGCATTTACTGCCCCATAACTTACATGGGGTTGACCAAACTTGCAGAAACATGTTTATTTCTGCTGAAAAACACGTTTTGACACTTTCTGCACACTGGGGTTAAGAGCTGAGTGTGTGGGCTCTTCTGAGCCTTGATGTTACATGGGGATTCAGTTGTCTGAAAAAACGCGTTTATTTCGGGCTGAAAAACACGTTTTGAAAAGTGTGCATTTACTGCCCCATAACTTACATGGGGTTGACCAAACTTGCAGAAACATGTTTATTTCTGCTGAAAAACACATTTTGACACTTTCTGCACACTGGGGTTAAGAGCTGAGTGTGTGGGCTCTTCTGAGCCTTGATGTTACATGGGGATTCAGTTGTCTGAAAAAACGCGTTTATTTCGGGCTGAAAAACACGTTTTGAAAAGTGTGCATTTACTGCCCCATAACTTACATGGGGTTGACCAAACTTGCAGAAACATGTTTATTTCTGCTGAAAAACACGTTTTGACACTTTCTGCACACTGGGGTTAAGATCTGAGTGTGTGGGCTCTTCTGAGCCTTGATGTTACATGGGAATTCAGTTGTCTGAAAAAACGCGTTTATTTCGGGCTGAAAAACACGTTTTGAAAAGTGTGCATTTACTGCCCCATAACTTACATGGGGTTGACCAAACTTGCAGAAACATGTTTATTTCTGCTGAAAAACACGTTTTGACACTTTCTGCACACTGGGGTTAAGAGCTGAGTGTGTGGGCTCTTCTGAGCCTTGATGTTACATGGGGATTCAGTTGTCTGAAAAAACGCGTTTATTTCGGGCTGAAAAACACGTTTTGAAAAGTGTGCATTTACTGCCCCATAACTTACATGGGGTTGACCAAACTTGCAGAAACATGTTTATTTCTGCAGAAAAACACGTTCTGACACTTTCTGCACACTGGGGTTAAGAGCTGAGTGTGTGGGCTCTTCTGAGCCTTGCTGTTACATGGGGATTCAGTTGTCTGAAAAAACGCGTTTATTTCGGGCTGAAAAACACGTTTTGAAAAGTGTGCATTTACTGACCCATAACTTACATGGGGTTGACCAAACTTGCAGAAACATGTTTATTTCTGCTGAAAAACACGTTTTGACACTTTCTGCACACTGGGGTTAAGAGCTGAGTGTGTGGGCTCTTCTGAGCCTTGATGTTACATGGGGATTCAGTTGTCTGAAAAAACGCGTTTATTTCGGGCTGAAAAACACGTTTTGAAAAGTGTGCATTTACTGCCCCATAACTTACATGGGGTTGACCAAACTTGCAGAAACATGTTTATTTCTGCTGAAAAACACATTTTGACACTTTCTGCACACTGGGGTTAAGAGCTGAGTGTGTGGGCTCTTCTGAGCCTTGATGTTACATGGGGATTCAGTTGTCTGAAAAAACGCGTTTATTTCGGGCTGAAAAACACGTTTTGAAAAGTGTGCATTTACTGCCCCATAACTTACATGGGGTTGACCAAACTTGCAGAAACATGTTTATTTCTGCTGAAAAACACGTTTTGACACTTTCTGCACACTGGGGTTAAGAGCTGAGTGTGTGGGCTCTTCTAAGCCTTGCTGTTACATGGAGATTCAGTTGTCTAAAAAAACGCGTTTATTTCGGGCTGAAAAACACGTTTTGAAAAGTGTGCATTTACTGCCCCATAACTTACATGGGGTTGACCAAACTTGCAGAAACATGTTTATTTCTGCTGAAAAACACATTTTGACACTTTCTGCACACTGGGGTTAAGAGCTGAGTGTGTGGGCTCTTCTGAGCCTTGCTGTTACATGGGGATTCAGTTGTCTGAAAAAACGCGTTTATTTCGGGCTGAAAAACACGTTTTGAAAAGTGTGCATTTACTGCCCCATAACTTACATGGGGTTGACCAAACTTGCAGAAACATGTTTATTTCTGCTGAAAAACACATTTTGACACTTTCTGCACACTGGGGTTAAGAGCTGAGTGTGTGGGCTCTTCTGAGCCTTGATGTTACATGGGGATTCAGTTGTCTGAAAAAACGCGTTTATTTCGGGCTGAAAAACACGTTTTGAAAAGTGTGCATTTACTGCCCCATAACTTACATGGGGTTGACCAAACTAGCAGAAACATGTTTATTTCTGCTGAAAAACACGTTTTGACACTTTCTGCACACTGGGGTTAAGAGCTGAGTGTGTGGGCTCTTCTGAGCCTTGCTGTTACATGGGGATTCAGTTGTCTGAAAAAACGCGTTTATTTCGGGCTGAAAAACACGTTTTGAAAAGTGTGCATTTACTGCCCCATAACTTACATGGGGTTGACCAAACTTGCAGAAACATGTTTATTTCTGCTGAAAAACACGTTTTGACACTTTCTGCACACTGGGGTTAAGAGCTGAGTGTGTGGGCTCTTCTGAGCCTTGATGTTACTTGGGGATTCAGTTGTCTGAAAAAACGCGTTTATTTCGGGCTGAAAAACACGTTTTGAAAAGTGTGCATTTACTGCCCCATAACTTACATGGGGTTGACCAAACTTGCAGAAACATGTTTATTTCTGCTGAAAAACACGTTCTGACACTTTCTGCACAATGGGGTTAAGATCTGAGTGTGTGGGCTCTTCTGAGCATTGCTGTTACATGGGGATTCAGTTGTCTGAAAAAACGCGTTTATTTCGGGCTGAAAAACACGTTTTGAAAAGTGTGCATTTACTGCCCCATAACTTACATGGGGTTGACCAAACTTGCAGAAACATGTTTATTTCTGCTGAAAAACACATTTTGACACTTTCTGCACACTGGGGTTAAGAGCTGAGTGTGTGGGCTCTTCTGAGCCTTGATGTTACATGGGGATTCAGTTGTCTGAAAAAACGCGTTTATTTCGGGCTGAAAAACACGTTTTGAAAAGTGTGCATTTACTGCCCCATAACTTACATGGGGTTGACCAAACTTGCAGAAACATGTTTATTTCTGCTGAAAAACACGTTTTGACACTTTCTGCACACTGGGGTTAAGAGCTGAGTGTGTGGGCTCTTCTGAGCTTTGCTGTTACATGGAGATTCAGTTGTCTGAAAAAACGCGTTTATTTCGGGCTGAAAAACACGTTTTGAAAAGTGTGCATTTACTGCCCCATAACTTACATGGGGTTGACCAAACTTGCAGAAACATGTTTATTTCTGCTGAAAAACACGTTCTGACACTTTCTGCACACTGGGGTTAAGATCTGAGTGTGTGGGCTCTTCTGAGCCTTGCTGTTACATGGGGATTCAGTTGTCTGAAAAAACGCGTTTATTTCGGGCTGAAAAACACGTTTTGAAAAGTGTGCATTTACTGCCCCATAACTTACATGGGGTTGACCAAACTTGCAGAAACATGTTTATTTCTGCTGAAAAACACATTTTGACACTTTCTGCACACTGGGGTTAAGAGCTGAGTGTGTGGGCTCTTCTGAGCCTTGATGTTACATGGGGATTCAGTTGTCTGAAAAAACGCGTTTATTTCGGGCTGAAAAACACGTTTTGAAAAGTGTGCATTTACTGCCCCATAACTTACATGGGGTTGACCAAACTTGCAGAAACATGTTTATTTCTGCTGAAAAACACGTTCTGACACTTTCTGCACAATGGGGTTAAGATCTGAGTGTGTGGGCTCTTCTGAGCCTTGCTGTTACATGGGGATTCAGTTGTCTGAAAAAACGCGTTTATTTCGGGCTGAAAAACACGTTTTGAAAAGTGTGCATTTACTGCCCCATAACTTACATGGGGTTGACCAAACTTGCAGAAACATGTTTATTTCTGCTGAAAAACACATTTTGACACTTTCTGCACACTGGGGTTAAGAGCTGAGTATGTGGGCTCTTCTGAGCCTTGATGTTACATGGGGATTCAGTTGTCTGAAAAAACGCGTTTATTTCGGGCTGAAAAACACGTTTTGAAAAGTGTGCATTTACTGCCCCATAACTTACATGGGGTTGACCAAACTTGCAGAAACATGTTTATTTCTGCTGAAAAACACGTTCTGACACTTTCTGCACACTGGGGTTAAGATCTGAGTGTGTGGGCTCTTCTGAGCTTTGCTGTTACATGGGGATTCAGTTGTCTGAAAAAACGCGTTTATTTCGGGCTGAAAAACACGTTTTGAAAAGTGTGCATTTACTGCCCCATAACTTACATGGGGTTGACCAAACTTGCAGAAACATGTTTATTTCTGCTGAAAAACACATTTTGACACTTTCTGCACACTGGGGTTAAGAGCTGAGTGTGTGGGCTCTTCTGAGCCTTGATGTTACATGGGGATTCAGTTGTCTGAAAAAACGCGTTTATTTCGGGCTGAAAAACACGTTTTGAAAAGTGTGCATTTACTGCCCCATAACTTACATGGGGTTGACCAAACTTGCAGAAACATGTTTATTTCTGCTGAAAAACACGTTTTGACACTTTCTGCACACTGGGGTTAAGAGCTGACTGTGTGGGCTCTTCTGAGCTTTGCTGTTACATGGGGATTCAGTTGTCTGAAAAAACGCGTTTATTTCGGGCTGAAAAACACGTTTTGAAAAGTGTGCATTTACTGCCCCATAACTTACATGGGGTTGACCAAACTTGCAGAAACATGTTTATTTCTGCTGAAAAACACGTTTTGACACTGTCTGCACACTGGGGTTAAGAGCTGAGTGTGTGGGCTCTTCTGAGCCTTGCTGTTACATGGAGATTCAGTTGTCTGAAAAAACGCGTTTATTTCGGGCTGAAAAACACGTTTTGAAAAGTGTGCATTTACTGCCCCATAACTTACATGGGGTTGACCAAACTTGCAGAAACATGTTTATTTCTGCTGAAAAACACATTTTGACACTTTCTGCACACTGGGGTTAAGAGCTGAGTGTGTGGGCTCTTCTGAGCCTTGATGTTACATGGGGATTCAGTTGTCTGAAAAAACGCGTTTATTTCGGGCTGAAAAACACGTTTTGAAAAGTGTGCATTTACTGCCCCATAACTTACATGGGGTTGACCAAACTTGCAGAAACATGTTTATTTCTGCTGAAAAACACATTTTGACACTTTCTGCACACTGGGGTTAAGAGCTGAGTGTGTGGGCTCTTCTGAGCCTTGATGTTACATGGGGATTCAGTTGTCTGAAAAAACGCGTTTATTTCGGGCTGAAAAACACGTTTTGAAAAGTGTGCATTTACTGCCCCATAACTTACATGGGGTTGACCAAACTTGCAGAAACATGTTTATTTCTGCTGAAAAACACGTTTTGACACTTTCTGCACACTGGGGTTAAGATCTGAGTGTCTGGGCTCTTCTGAGCCTTGATGTTACATGGGAATTCAGTTGTCTGAAAAAACGCGTTTATTTCGGGCTGAAAAAACGTTTTGAAAAGTGTGCATTTACTGCCCCATAACTTACATGGGGTTGACCAAACTTGCAGAAACATGTTTATTTCTGCTGAAAAACACGTTTTGACACTTTCTGCACACTAGGGTTAAGAGCTGAGTGTGTGGGCTCTTCTGAGCCTTGATGTTACATGGGGATTCAGTTGTCTGAAAAAACGCGTTTATTTCGGGCTGAAAAACACGTTTTGAAAAGTGTGCTGTTACTGCCCCATAACTTACATGGGGTTGACCAAACTTGCAGAAACATGTTTATTTCTGCTGAAAAACACGTTTTGACACTTTCTGCACACTGGGGTTAAGAGCTGAGTGTGTGGGCTCTTCTGAGCCTTGCTGTTACATGGGGATTCAGTTGTCTGAAAAAACGCGTTTATTTCGGGCTGAAAAACACGTTTTGAAAAGTGTGCATTTACTGCCCCATAACTTTCATGGGGTTGACCAAACTTGCAGAAACATGTTTATTTCTGCTGAAAAACACGTTTTGACACTTTCTGCACACTGGGGTTAAGAGCTGAGTGTGTGGGCTCTTCTGAGCCTTGATGTTACATGGGGATTCAGTTGTCTGAAAAAACGCGTTTATTTCGGGCTGAAAAACACGTTTTGAAAAGTGTGCATTTACTGCCCCATAACTTACATGGGGTTGACCAAACTTGCAGAAACATGTTTATTTCTGCTGAAAAACACGTTCTGACACTTTCTGCACAATGGGGTTAAGATCTGAGTATGTGGGCTCTTCTGAACCTTGCTGTTACATGGGGATTCAGTTGTCTGAAAAAACGCGTTTATTTCGGGCTGAAAAACACGTTTTGAAAAGTGTGCATTTACTGCCCCATAACTTACATGGGGTTGACCAAACTTGCAGAAACATGTTTATTTCTGCTGAAAAACACGTTCTGACACTTTCTGCACACTGGGGTTAAGATCTGAGTGTGTGGGCTCTTCTGAGCTTTGCTGTTACATGGGGATTCAGTTGTCTGAAAAAACGCGTTTATTTCGGGCTGAAAAACACGTTTTGAAAAGTGTGAATTTACTGCCCCATAACTTACAAGGGGTTGACCAAACTTGCAGAAACATGTTTATTTCTGCTGAAAAACACGTTCTGACACTTTCTGCACAATGGGGTTAAGATCTGAGTGTGTGGGCTCTTCTGAGCCTTGCTGTTACATGGGGATTCAGTTGTCTGAAAAAACGCGTTTATTTCGGGCTGAAAAACACGTTTTGAAAAGTGTGCATTTACTGCCCCATAACTTACATGGGGTTGACCAAACTTGCAGAAACATGTTTATTTCTGCTGAAAAACACATTTTGACACTTTCTGCACACTGGGGTTAAGAGCTGAGTGTGTGGGCTCTTCTGAGCCTTGATGTTACATGGGGATTCAGTTGTCTGAAAAAACGCGTTTATTTCGGGCTGAAAAACACGTTTTGAAAAGTGTGCATTTACTGCCCCATAACTTACATGGGGTTGACCAAACTTGCAGAAACATGTTTATTTCTGCTGAAAAACACGTTTTGACACTTTCTGCACACTGGGGTTAAGAGCTGAGTGTGTGGGCTCTTCTGAGCCTTGATGTTACATGGGGATTCAGTTGTCTGAAAAAACGCGTTTATTTCGGGCTGAAAAACACGTTTTGAAAAGTGTGCATTTACTGCCCCATAACTTACATGGGGTTGACCAAACTTGCAGAAACATGTTTATTTCTGCTGAAAAACACATTTTGACACTTTCTGCACACTGGGGTTAAGAGCTGAGTGTGTGGGCTCTTCTGAGCCTTGATGTTACATGGGGATTCAGTTGTCTGAAAAAACGCGTTTATTTCGGGCTGAAAAACACGTTTTGAAAAGTGTGCATTTACTGCCCCATAACTTACATGGGGTTGACCAAACTTGCAGAAACATGTTTATTTCTGCTGAAAAACACGTTTTGACACTTTCTGCACACTGGGGTTAAGATCTGAGTGTGTGGGCTCTTCTGAGCCTTGATGTTACATGGGAATTCAGTTGTCTGAAAAAACGCGTTTATTTCGGGCTGAAAAACACGTTTTGAAAAGTGTGCATTTACTGCCCCATAACTTACATGGGGTTGACCAAACTTGCAGAAACATGTTTATTTCTGCTGAAAAACACGTTCTGACACTTTCTGCACACTGGGGTTAAGATCTGAGTGTGTGGGCTCTTCTGAGCCTTGCTGTTACATGGGGATTCAGTTGTCTGAAAAAACGCGTTTATTTCGGGCTGAAAAACACGTTTTGAAAAGTGTGCATTTACTGCCCCATAACTTACATGGGGTTGACCAAACTTGCAGAAACATGTTTATTTCTGCTGAAAAACACATTTTGACACTTTCTGCACACTGGGGTTAAGAGCTGAGTGTGTGGGCTCTTCTGAGCCTTGATGTTACATGGGGATTCAGTTGTCTGAAAAAACGCGTTTATTTCGGGCTGAAAAACACGTTTTGAAAAGTGTGCATTTACTGCCCCATAACTTACATGGGGTTGACCAAACTTGCAGAAACATGTTTATTTCTGCTGAAAAACACGTTCTGACACTTTCTGCACACTGGGGTTAAGATCTGAGTGTGTGGGCTCTTCTGAGCCTTGCTGTTACATGGAGATTCAGTTGTCTGAAAAAACGCGTTTATTTCGGGCTGAAAAACACGTTTTGAAAAGTGTGCATTTACTGCCCCATAACTTACATGGGGTTGACCAAACTTGCAGAAACATGTTTATTTCTGCTGAAAAACACGTTCTGACACTTTCTGCACACTGGGGTTAAGATCTGAGTGTGTGGGCTCTTCTGAGCCTTGCTGTTACATGGGGATTCAGTTGTCTGAAAAAACGCGTTTATTTCGGGCTGAAAAACACGTTTTGAAAAGTGTGCATTTACTGCCCCATAACTTACATGGGGTTGACCAAACTTGCAGAAACATGTTTATTTCTGCTGAAAAACACATTTTGACACTTTCTGCACACTGGGGTTAAGAGCTGAGTGTGTGGGCTCTTCTGAGCCTTGATGTTACATGGGGATTCAGTTGTCTGAAAAAACGCGTTTATTTCGGGCTGAAAAACACGTTTTGAAAAGTGTGCATTTACTGCCCCATAACTTACATGGGGTTGACCAAACTTGCAGAAACATGTTTATTTCTGCTGAAAAACACGTTCTGACACTTTCTGCACAATGGGGTTAAGATCTGAGTGTGTGGGCTCTTCTGAGCCTTGCTGTTACATGGGGATTCAGTTGTCTGAAAAAACGCGTTTATTTCGGGCTGAAAAACACGTTTTGAAAAGTGTGCATTTACTGCCCCATAACTTACATGGGGTTGACCAAACTTGCAGAAACATGTTTATTTCTGCTGAAAAACACATTTTGACACTTTCTGCACACTGGGGTTAAGAGCTGAGTATGTGGGCTCTTCTGAGCCTTGATGTTACATGGGGATTCAGTTGTCTGAAAAAACGCGTTTATTTCGGGCTGAAAAACACGTTTTGAAAAGTGTGCATTTACTGCCCCATAACTTACATGGGGTTGACCAAACTTGCAGAAACATGTTTATTTCTGCTGAAAAACACGTTCTGACACTTTCTGCACACTGGGGTTAAGATCTGAGTGTGTGGGCTCTTCTGAGCTTTGCTGTTACATGGGGATTCAGTTGTCTGAAAAAACGCGTTTATTTCGGGCTGAAAAACACGTTTTGAAAAGTGTGCATTTACTGCCCCATAACTTACATGGGGTTGACCAAACTTGCAGAAACATGTTTATTTCTGCTGAAAAACACATTTTGACACTTTCTGCACACTGGGGTTAAGAGCTGAGTGTGTGGGCTCTTCTGAGCCTTGATGTTACATGGGGATTCAGTTGTCTGAAAAAACGCGTTTATTTCGGGCTGAAAAACACGTTTTGAAAAGTGTGCATTTACTGCCCCATAACTTACATGGGGTTGACCAAACTTGCAGAAACATGTTTATTTCTGCTGAAAAACACGTTTTGACACTTTCTGCACACTGGGGTTAAGAGCTGACTGTGTGGGCTCTTCTGAGCTTTGCTGTTACATGGGGATTCAGTTGTCTGAAAAAACGCGTTTATTTCGGGCTGAAAAACACGTTTTGAAAAGTGTGCATTTACTGCCCCATAACTTACATGGGGTTGACCAAACTTGCAGAAACATGTTTATTTCTGCTGAAAAACACGTTTTGACACTGTCTGCACACTGGGGTTAAGAGCTGAGTGTGTGGGCTCTTCTGAGCCTTGCTGTTACATGGAGATTCAGTTGTCTGAAAAAACGCGTTTATTTCGGGCTGAAAAACACGTTTTGAAAAGTGTGCATTTACTGCCCCATAACTTACATGGGGTTGACCAAACTTGCAGAAACATGTTTATTTCTGCTGAAAAACACATTTTGACACTTTCTGCACACTGGGGTTAAGAGCTGAGTGTGTGGGCTCTTCTGAGCCTTGATGTTACATGGGGATTCAGTTGTCTGAAAAAACGCGTTTATTTCGGGCTGAAAAACACGTTTTGAAAAGTGTGCATTTACTGCCCCATAACTTACATGGGGTTGACCAAACTTGCAGAAACATGTTTATTTCTGCTGAAAAACACATTTTGACACTTTCTGCACACTGGGGTTAAGAGCTGAGTGTGTGGGCTCTTCTGAGCCTTGATGTTACATGGGGATTCAGTTGTCTGAAAAAACGCGTTTATTTCGGGCTGAAAAACACGTTTTGAAAAGTGTGCATTTACTGCCCCATAACTTACATGGGGTTGACCAAACTTGCAGAAACATGTTTATTTCTGCTGAAAAACACGTTTTGACACTTTCTGCACACTGGGGTTAAGATCTGAGTGTCTGGGCTCTTCTGAGCCTTGATGTTACATGGGAATTCAGTTGTCTGAAAAAACGCGTTTATTTCGGGCTGAAAAAACGTTTTGAAAAGTGTGCATTTACTGCCCCATAACTTACATGGGGTTGACCAAACTTGCAGAAACATGTTTATTTCTGCTGAAAAACACGTTTTGACACTTTCTGCACACTAGGGTTAAGAGCTGAGTGTGTGGGCTCTTCTGAGCCTTGATGTTACATGGGGATTCAGTTGTCTGAAAAAACGCGTTTATTTCGGGCTGAAAAACACGTTTTGAAAAGTGTGCTGTTACTGCCCCATAACTTACATGGGGTTGACCAAACTTGCAGAAACATGTTTATTTCTGCTGAAAAACACGTTTTGACACTTTCTGCACACTGGGGTTAAGAGCTGAGTGTGTGGGCTCTTCTGAGCCTTGCTGTTACATGGGGATTCAGTTGTCTGAAAAAACGCGTTTATTTCGGGCTGAAAAACACGTTTTGAAAAGTGTGCATTTACTGCCCCATAACTTTCATGGGGTTGACCAAACTTGCAGAAACATGTTTATTTCTGCTGAAAAACACGTTTTGACACTTTCTGCACACTGGGGTTAAGAGCTGAGTGTGTGGGCTCTTCTGAGCCTTGATGTTACATGGGGATTCAGTTGTCTGAAAAAACGCGTTTATTTCGGGCTGAAAAACACGTTTTGAAAAGTGTGCATTTACTGCCCCATAACTTACATGGGGTTGACCAAACTTGCAGAAACATGTTTATTTCTGCTGAAAAACACGTTCTGACACTTTCTGCACAATGGGGTTAAGATCTGAGTATGTGGGCTCTTCTGAACCTTGCTGTTACATGGGGATTCAGTTGTCTGAAAAAACGCGTTTATTTCGGGCTGAAAAACACGTTTTGAAAAGTGTGCATTTACTGCCCCATAACTTACATGGGGTTGACCAAACTTGCAGAAACATGTTTATTTCTGCTGAAAAACACGTTCTGACACTTTCTGCACACTGGGGTTAAGATCTGAGTGTGTGGGCTCTTCTGAGCTTTGCTGTTACATGGGGATTCAGTTGTCTGAAAAAACGCGTTTATTTCGGGCTGAAAAACACGTTTTGAAAAGTGTGCATTTACTGCCCCATAACTTACATGGGGTTGACCAAACTTGCAGAAACATGTTTATTTCTGCTGAAAAACACGTTCTGACACTTTCTGCACAATGGGGTTAAGATCTGAGTGTGTGGGCTCTTCTGAGCCTTGCTGTTACATGGGGATTCAGTTGTCTGAAAAAACGCGTTTATTTCGGGCTGAAAAACACGTTTTGAAAAGTGTGCATTTACTGCCCCATAACTTACATGGGGTTGACCAAACTTGCAGAAACATGTTTATTTCTGCTGAAAAACACATTTTGACACTTTCTGCACACTGGGGTTAAGAGCTGAGTGTGTGGGCTCTTCTGAGCCTTGATGTTACATGGGGATTCAGTTGTCTGAAAAAACGCGTTTATTTCGGGCTGAAAAACACGTTTTGAAAAGTGTGCATTTACTGCCCCATAACTTACATGGGGTTGACCAAACTTGCAGAAACATGTTTATTTCTGCTGAAAAACACGTTTTGACACTTTCTGCACACTGGGGTTAAGAGCTGAGTGTGTGGGCTCTTCTGAGCCTTGATGTTACATGGGGATTCAGTTGTCTGAAAAAACGCGTTTATTTCGGGCTGAAAAACACGTTTTGAAAAGTGTGCATTTACTGCCCCATAACTTACATGGGGTTGACCAAACTTGCAGAAACATGTTTATTTCTGCTGAAAAACACGTTCTGACACTTTCTGCACAATGGGGTTAAGATCTGAGTATGTGGGCTCTTCTGAACCTTGCTGTTACATGGGGATTCAGTTGTCTGAAAAAACGCGTTTATTTCGGGCTGAAAAACACGTTTTGAAAAGTGTGCATTTACTGCCCCATAACTTACATGGGGTTGACCAAACTTGCAGAAACATGTTTATTTCTGCTGAAAAACACGTTCTGACACTTTCTGCACACTGGGGTTAAGATCTGAGTGTGTGGGCTCTTCTGAGCTTTGCTGTTACATGGGGATTCAGTTGTCTGAAAAAACGCGTTTATTTCGGGCTGAAAAACACGTTTTGAAAAGTGTGCATTTACTGCCCCATAACTTACATGGGGTTGACCAAACTTGCAGAAACATGTTTATTTCTGCTGAAAAACACGTTCTGACACTTTCTGCACAATGGGGTTAAGATCTGAGTGTGTGGGCTCTTCTGAGCCTTGCTGTTACATGGGGATTCAGTTGTCTGAAAAAACGCGTTTATTTCGGGCTGAAAAACACGTTTTGAAAAGTGTGCATTTACTGCCCCATAACTTACATGGGGTTGACCAAACTTGCAGAAACATGTTTATTTCTGCTGAAAAACACATTTTGACACTTTCTGCACACTGGGGTTAAGAGCTGAGTGTGTGGGCTCTTCTGAGCCTTGATGTTACATGGGGATTCAGTTGTCTGAAAAAACGCGTTTATTTCGGGCTGAAAAACACGTTTTGAAAAGTGTGCATTTACTGCCCCATAACTTACATGGGGTTGACCAAACTTGCAGAAACATGTTTATTTCTGCTGAAAAACACGTTCTGACACTTTCTGCACACTGGGGTTAAGATCTGAGTGTGTGGGCTCTTCTGAGCTTTGCTGTTACATGGGGATTCAGTTGTCTGAAAAAACGCGTTTATTTCGGGCTGAAAAACACGTTTTGAAAAGTGTGCATTTACTGCCCCATAACTTACATGGGGTTGACCAAACTTGTAGAAACATGTTTATTTCTGCTGAAAAACACATTTTGACACTTTCTGCACACTGGGGTTAAGAGCTGAGTGTGTGGGCTCTTCTGAGCCTTGATGTTACATGGGGATTCAGTTGTCTGAAAAAACGCGTTTATTTCGGGCTGAAAAACACGTTTTGAAAAGTGTGCTGTTACTGCCCCATAACTTACATGGGGTTGACCAAACTTGCAGAAACATGTTTATTTCTGCTGAAAAACACGTTTTGACACTTTCTGCACACTGGGGTTAAGAGCTGAGTGTGTGGGCTCTTCTGAGCTTTGCTGTTACATGGGGATTCAGTTGTCTGAAAAAACGCGTTTATTTCGGGCTGAAAAACACGTTTTGAAAAGTGTGCATTTACTGCCCCATAACTTACATGGGGTTGACCAAACTTGCAGAAACATGTTTATTTCTGCTGAAAAACACGTTTTGACACTGTCTGCACACTGGGGTTAAGAGCTGAGTGTGTGGGCTCTTCTGAGCCTTGCTGTTACATGGAGATTCAGTTGTCTGAAAAAACGCGTTTATTTCGGGCTGAAAAACACGTTTTGAAAAGTGTGCATTTACTGCCCCATAACTTACATGGGGTTGACCAAACTTGCAGAAACATGTTTATTTCTGCTGAAAAACACGTTTTGACACTTTCTGCACACTGGGGTTAAGAGCTGAGTGTGTGGGCTCTTCTGAGCCTTGATGTTACATGGGGATTCAGTTGTCTGAAAAAACGCGTTTATTTCGGGCTGAAAAACACGTTTTGAAAAGTGTGCATTTACTGCCCCATAACTTACATGGGGTTGACCAAACTTGCAGAAACATGTTTATTTCTGCTGAAAAACACGTTCTGACACTTTCTGCACAATGGGGTTAAGATCTGAGTGTGTGGGCTCTTCTGAGCATTGCTGTTACATGGGGATTCAGTTGTCTGAAAAAACGCGTTTATTTCGGGCTGAAAAACACGTTTTGAAAAGTGTGCATTTACTGCCCCATAACTTACATGGGGTTGACCAAACTTGCAGAAACATGTTTATTTCTGCTGAAAAACACGTTTTGACACTTTCTGCACACTGGGGTTAAGAGCTGAGTGTGTGGGCTCTTCTGAGCTTTGCTGTTACATGGGGATTCAGTTGTCTGAAAAAACGCGTTTATTTCGGGCTGAAAAACACGTTTTGAAAAGTGTGCATTTACTGCCCCATAACTTACATGGGGTTGACCAAACTTGCAGAAACATGTTTATTTCTGCTGAAAAACACGTTCTGACACTTTCTGCACACTGGGGTTAAGATCTGAGTGTGTGGGCTCTTCTGAGCCTTGCTGTTACATGGGGATTCAGTTGTCTGAAAAAACGCGTTTATTTCGGGCTGAAAAACACGTTTTGAAAAGTGTGCATTTACTGCCCCATAACTTACATGGGGTTGACCAAACTTGCAGAAACATGTTTATTTCTGCTGAAAAACACGTTTTGACACTTTCTGCACACTGGGGTTAAGAGCTGAGTGTGTGGGCTCTTCTGAACCTTGCTGTTACATGGAGATTCAGTTGTCTGAAAAAACGCGTTTATTTCGGGCTGAAAAACACGTTTTGAAAAGTGTGCATTTACTGCCCCATAACTTACATGGGGTTGACCAAACTTGCAGAAACATGTTTATTTCTGCTGAAAAACACATTTTGACACTTTCTGCACACTGGGGTTAAGAGCTGAGTGTGTGGGCTCTTCTGAGCCTTGATGTTACATGGGGATTCAGTTGTCTGAAAAAACGCGTTTATTTAGGGCTGAAAAACACGTTTTGAAAAGTGTGCATTTACTGCCCCATAACTTACATGGGGTTGACCAAACTTGCAGAAACATGTTTATTTCTGCTGAAAAACACGTTTTGACACTGTCTGCACACTGGGGTTAAGAGCTGAGTGTGTGGGCTCTTCTGAGCCTTGCTGTTACATGGAGATTCAGTTGTCTAAAAAAACGCGTTTATTTCGGGCTGAAAAACACGTTTTGAAAAGTGTGCATTTACTGCCCCATAACTTACATGGGGTTGACCAAACTTGCAGAAACATGTTTATTTCTGCTGAAAAACACATTTTGACACTTTCTGCACACTGGGGTTAAGAGCTGAGTGTGTGGGCTCTTCTGAGCCTTGATGTTACATGGGGATTCAGTTGTCTGAAAAAACGCGTTTATTTCGGGCTGAAAAACACGTTTTGAAAAGTGTGCATTTACTGCCCCATAACTTACATGGGGTTGACCAAACTTGCAGAAACATGTTTATTTCTGCTGAAAAACACGTTTTGACACTTTCTGCACACTAGGGTTAAGAGCTGAGTGTGTGGGCTCTTCTGAGCCTTGATGTTACATGGGGATTCAGTTGTCTGAAAAAACGCGTTTATTTCGGGCTGAAAAACACGTTTTGAAAAGTGTGCTGTTACTGCCCCATAACTTACATGGGGTTGACCAAACTTGCAGAAACATGTTTATTTCTGCTGAAAAACACGTTTTGACACTTTCTGCACACTGGGGTTAAGAGCTGAGTGTGTGGGCTCTTCTGAGCCTTGATGTTACATGGGGATTCAGTTGTCTGAAAAAACGCGTTTATTTCGGGCTGAAAAACACGTTTTGAAAAGTGTGCATTTACTGCCCCATAACTTACATGGGGTTGACCAAACTTGCAGAAACATGTTTATTTCTGCTGAAAAACACATTTTGACACTTTCTGCACACTGGGGTTAAGAGCTGAGTGTGTGGGCTCTTCTGAGCCTTGATGTTACATGGGGATTCAGTTGTCTGAAAAAACGCGTTTATTTCGGGCTGAAAAACACGTTTTGAAAAGTGTGCATTTACTGCCCCATAACTTACATGGGGTTGACCAAACTTGCAGAAACATGTTTATTTCTGCTGAAAAACACATTTTGACACTTTCTGCACACTGGGGTTAAGAGCTGAGTGTGTGGGCTCTTCTGAGCCTTGATGTTACATGGGGATTCAGTTGTCTGAAAAAACGCGTTTATTTCGGGCTGAAAAACACGTTTTGAAAAGTGTGCATTTACTGCCCCATAACTTACATGGGGTTGACCAAACTTGCAGAAACATGTTTATTTCTGCTGAAAAACACGTTTTGACACTTTCTGCACACTGGGGTTAAGATCTGAGTGTCTGGGCTCTTCTGAGCCTTGATGTTACATGGGAATTCAGTTGTCTGAAAAAACGCGTTTATTTCGGGCTGAAAAAACGTTTTGAAAAGTGTGCATTTACTGCCCCATAACTTACATGGGGTTGACCAAACTTGCAGAAACATGTTTATTTCTGCTGAAAAACACGTTTTGACACTTTCTGCACACTAGGGTTAAGAGCTGAGTGTGTGGGCTCTTCTGAGCCTTGATGTTACATGGGGATTCAGTTGTCTGAAAAAACGCGTTTATTTCGGGCTGAAAAACACGTTTTGAAAAGTGTGCTGTTACTGCCCCATAACTTACATGGGGTTGACCAAACTTGCAGAAACATGTTTATTTCTGCTGAAAAACACGTTTTGACACTTTCTGCACACTGGGGTTAAGAGCTGAGTGTGTGGGCTCTTCTGAGCCTTGCTGTTACATGGGGATTCAGTTGTCTGAAAAAACGCGTTTATTTCGGGCTGAAAAACACGTTTTGAAAAGTGTGCATTTACTGCCCCATAACTTTCATGGGGTTGACCAAACTTGCAGAAACATGTTTATTTCTGCTGAAAAACACGTTTTGACACTTTCTGCACACTGGGGTTAAGAGCTGAGTGTGTGGGCTCTTCTGAGCCTTGATGTTACATGGGGATTCAGTTGTCTGAAAAAACGCGTTTATTTCGGGCTGAAAAACACGTTTTGAAAAGTGTGCATTTACTGCCCCATAACTTACATGGGGTTGACCAAACTTGCAGAAACATGTTTATTTCTGCTGAAAAACACGTTCTGACACTTTCTGCACAATGGGGTTAAGATCTGAGTATGTGGGCTCTTCTGAACCTTGCTGTTACATGGGGATTCAGTTGTCTGAAAAAACGCGTTTATTTCGGGCTGAAAAACACGTTTTGAAAAGTGTGCATTTACTGCCCCATAACTTACATGGGGTTGACCAAACTTGCAGAAACATGTTTATTTCTGCTGAAAAACACGTTCTGACACTTTCTGCACACTGGGGTTAAGATCTGAGTGTGTGGGCTCTTCTGAGCTTTGCTGTTACATGGGGATTCAGTTGTCTGAAAAAACGCGTTTATTTCGGGCTGAAAAACACGTTTTGAAAAGTGTGCATTTACTGCCCCATAACTTACATGGGGTTGACCAAACTTGCAGAAACATGTTTATTTCTGCTGAAAAACACGTTCTGACACTTTCTGCACAATGGGGTTAAGATCTGAGTGTGTGGGCTCTTCTGAGCCTTGCTGTTACATGGGGATTCAGTTGTCTGAAAAAACGCGTTTATTTCGGGCTGAAAAACACGTTTTGAAAAGTGTGCATTTACTGCCCCATAACTTACATGGGGTTGACCAAACTTGCAGAAACATGTTTATTTCTGCTGAAAAACACATTTTGACACTTTCTGCACACTGGGGTTAAGAGCTGAGTGTGTGGGCTCTTCTGAGCCTTGATGTTACATGGGGATTCAGTTGTCTGAAAAAACGCGTTTATTTCGGGCTGAAAAACACGTTTTGAAAAGTGTGCATTTACTGCCCCATAACTTACATGGGGTTGACCAAACTTGCAGAAACATGTTTATTTCTGCTGAAAAACACGTTTTGACACTTTCTGCACACTGGGGTTAAGAGCTGAGTGTGTGGGCTCTTCTGAGCCTTGATGTTACATGGGGATTCAGTTGTCTGAAAAAACGCGTTTATTTCGGGCTGAAAAACACGTTTTGAAAAGTGTGCATTTACTGCCCCATAACTTACATGGGGTTGACCAAACTTGCAGAAACATGTTTATTTCTGCTGAAAAACACGTTCTGACACTTTCTGCACAATGGGGTTAAGATCTGAGTATGTGGGCTCTTCTGAACCTTGCTGTTACATGGGGATTCAGTTGTCTGAAAAAACGCGTTTATTTCGGGCTGAAAAACACGTTTTGAAAAGTGTGCATTTACTGCCCCATAACTTACATGGGGTTGACCAAACTTGCAGAAACATGTTTATTTCTGCTGAAAAACACGTTCTGACACTTTCTGCACACTGGGGTTAAGATCTGAGTGTGTGGGCTCTTCTGAGCTTTGCTGTTACATGGGGATTCAGTTGTCTGAAAAAACGCGTTTATTTCGGGCTGAAAAACACGTTTTGAAAAGTGTGCATTTACTGCCCCATAACTTACATGGGGTTGACCAAACTTGCAGAAACATGTTTATTTCTGCTGAAAAACACGTTCTGACACTTTCTGCACAATGGGGTTAAGATCTGAGTGTGTGGGCTCTTCTGAGCCTTGCTGTTACATGGGGATTCAGTTGTCTGAAAAAACGCGTTTATTTCGGGCTGAAAAACACGTTTTGAAAAGTGTGCATTTACTGCCCCATAACTTACATGGGGTTGACCAAACTTGCAGAAACATGTTTATTTCTGCTGAAAAACACATTTTGACACTTTCTGCACACTGGGGTTAAGAGCTGAGTGTGTGGGCTCTTCTGAGCCTTGATGTTACATGGGGATTCAGTTGTCTGAAAAAACGCGTTTATTTCGGGCTGAAAAACACGTTTTGAAAAGTGTGCATTTACTGCCCCATAACTTACATGGGGTTGACCAAACTTGCAGAAACATGTTTATTTCTGCTGAAAAACACGTTCTGACACTTTCTGCACACTGGGGTTAAGATCTGAGTGTGTGGGCTCTTCTGAGCTTTGCTGTTACATGGGGATTCAGTTGTCTGAAAAAACGCGTTTATTTCGGGCTGAAAAACACGTTTTGAAAAGTGTGCATTTACTGCCCCATAACTTACATGGGGTTGACCAAACTTGTAGAAACATGTTTATTTCTGCTGAAAAACACATTTTGACACTTTCTGCACACTGGGGTTAAGAGCTGAGTGTGTGGGCTCTTCTGAGCCTTGATGTTACATGGGGATTCAGTTGTCTGAAAAAACGCGTTTATTTCGGGCTGAAAAACACGTTTTGAAAAGTGTGCTGTTACTGCCCCATAACTTACATGGGGTTGACCAAACTTGCAGAAACATGTTTATTTCTGCTGAAAAACACGTTTTGACACTTTCTGCACACTGGGGTTAAGAGCTGAGTGTGTGGGCTCTTCTGAGCTTTGCTGTTACATGGGGATTCAGTTGTCTGAAAAAACGCGTTTATTTCGGGCTGAAAAACACGTTTTGAAAAGTGTGCATTTACTGCCCCATAACTTACATGGGGTTGACCAAACTTGCAGAAACATGTTTATTTCTGCTGAAAAACACGTTTTGACACTGTCTGCACACTGGGGTTAAGAGCTGAGTGTGTGGGCTCTTCTGAGCCTTGCTGTTACATGGAGATTCAGTTGTCTGAAAAAACGCGTTTATTTCGGGCTGAAAAACACGTTTTGAAAAGTGTGCATTTACTGCCCCATAACTTACATGGGGTTGACCAAACTTGCAGAAACATGTTTATTTCTGCTGAAAAACACGTTTTGACACTTTCTGCACACTGGGGTTAAGAGCTGAGTGTGTGGGCTCTTCTGAGCCTTGATGTTACATGGGGATTCAGTTGTCTGAAAAAACGCGTTTATTTCGGGCTGAAAAACACGTTTTGAAAAGTGTGCATTTACTGCCCCATAACTTACATGGGGTTGACCAAACTTGCAGAAACATGTTTATTTCTGCTGAAAAACACGTTCTGACACTTTCTGCACAATGGGGTTAAGATCTGAGTGTGTGGGCTCTTCTGAGCATTGCTGTTACATGGGGATTCAGTTGTCTGAAAAAACGCGTTTATTTCGGGCTGAAAAACACGTTTTGAAAAGTGTGCATTTACTGCCCCATAACTTACATGGGGTTGACCAAACTTGCAGAAACATGTTTATTTCTGCTGAAAAACACGTTTTGACACTTTCTGCACACTGGGGTTAAGAGCTGAGTGTGTGGGCTCTTCTGAGCTTTGCTGTTACATGGGGATTCAGTTGTCTGAAAAAACGCGTTTATTTCGGGCTGAAAAACACGTTTTGAAAAGTGTGCATTTACTGCCCCATAACTTACATGGGGTTGACCAAACTTGCAGAAACATGTTTATTTCTGCTGAAAAACACGTTCTGACACTTTCTGCACACTGGGGTTAAGATCTGAGTGTGTGGGCTCTTCTGAGCCTTGCTGTTACATGGGGATTCAGTTGTCTGAAAAAACGCGTTTATTTCGGGCTGAAAAACACGTTTTGAAAAGTGTGCATTTACTGCCCCATAACTTACATGGGGTTGACCAAACTTGCAGAAACATGTTTATTTCTGCTGAAAAACACGTTTTGACACTTTCTGCACACTGGGGTTAAGAGCTGAGTGTGTGGGCTCTTCTGAACCTTGCTGTTACATGGAGATTCAGTTGTCTGAAAAAACGCGTTTATTTCGGGCTGAAAAACACGTTTTGAAAAGTGTGCATTTACTGCCCCATAACTTACATGGGGTTGACCAAACTTGCAGAAACATGTTTATTTCTGCTGAAAAACACATTTTGACACTTTCTGCACACTGGGGTTAAGAGCTGAGTGTGTGGGCTCTTCTGAGCCTTGATGTTACATGGGGATTCAGTTGTCTGAAAAAACGCGTTTATTTAGGGCTGAAAAACACGTTTTGAAAAGTGTGCATTTACTGCCCCATAACTTACATGGGGTTGACCAAACTTGCAGAAACATGTTTATTTCTGCTGAAAAACACGTTTTGACACTGTCTGCACACTGGGGTTAAGAGCTGAGTGTGTGGGCTCTTCTGAGCCTTGCTGTTACATGGAGATTCAGTTGTCTAAAAAAACGCGTTTATTTCGGGCTGAAAAACACGTTTTGAAAAGTGTGCATTTACTGCCCCATAACTTACATGGGGTTGACCAAACTTGCAGAAACATGTTTATTTCTGCTGAAAAACACATTTTGACACTTTCTGCACACTGGGGTTAAGAGCTGAGTGTGTGGGCTCTTCTGAGCCTTGATGTTACATGGGGATTCAGTTGTCTGAAAAAACGCGTTTATTTCGGGCTGAAAAACACGTTTTGAAAAGTGTGCATTTACTGCCCCATAACTTACATGGGGTTGACCAAACTTGCAGAAACATGTTTATTTCTGCTGAAAAACACGTTTTGACACTTTCTGCACACTAGGGTTAAGAGCTGAGTGTGTGGGCTCTTCTGAGCCTTGATGTTACATGGGGATTCAGTTGTCTGAAAAAACGCGTTTATTTCGGGCTGAAAAACACGTTTTGAAAAGTGTGCTGTTACTGCCCCATAACTTACATGGGGTTGACCAAACTTGCAGAAACATGTTTATTTCTGCTGAAAAACACGTTTTGACACTTTCTGCACACTGGGGTTAAGAGCTGAGTGTGTGGGCTCTTCTGAGCCTTGCTGTTACATGGGGATTCAGTTGTCTGAAAAAACGCGTTTATTTCGGGCTGAAAAACACGTTTTGAAAAGTGTGCATTTACTGCCCCATAACTTTCATGGGGTTGACCAAACTTGCAGAAACATGTTTATTTCTGCTGAAAAACACGTTTTGACACTTTCTGCACACTGGGGTTAAGAGCTGAGTGTGTGGGCTCTTCTGAGCCTTGATGTTACATGGGGATTCAGTTGTCTGAAAAAACGCGTTTATTTCGGGCTGAAAAACACGTTTTGAAAAGTGTGCATTTACTGCCCCATAACTTACATGGGGTTGACCAAACTTGCAGAAACATGTTTATTTCTGCTGAAAAACACGTTCTGACACTTTCTGCACAATGGGGTTAAGATCTGAGTGTGTGGGCTCTTCTGAGCATTGCTGTTACATGGGGATTCAGTTGTCTGAAAAAACGCGTTTATTTCGGGCTGAAAAACACGTTTTGAAAAGTGTGCATTTACTGCCCCATAACTTACATGGGGTTGACCAAACTTGCAGAAACATGTTTATTTCTGCTGAAAAACACGTTTTGACACTTTCTGCACACTGGGGTTAAGAGCTGAGTGTGTGGGCTCTTCTGAGCTTTGCTGTTACATGGGGATTCAGTTGTCTGAAAAAACGCGTTTATTTCGGGCTGAAAAACACGTTTTGAAAAGTGTGCATTTACTGCCCCATAACTTACATGGGGTTGACCAAACTTGCAGAAACATGTTTATTTCTGCTGAAAAACACGTTCTGACACTTTCTGCACACTGGGGTTAAGATCTGAGTGTGTGGGCTCTTCTGAGCCTTGCTGTTACATGGGGATTCAGTTGTCTGAAAAAACGCGTTTATTTCGGGCTGAAAAACACGTTTTGAAAAGTGTGCATTTACTGCCCCATAACTTACATGGGGTTGACCAAACTTGCAGAAACATGTTTATTTCTGCTGAAAAACACGTTTTGACACTTTCTGCACACTGGGGTTAAGAGCTGAGTGTGTGGGCTCTTCTGAACCTTGCTGTTACATGGAGATTCAGTTGTCTGAAAAAACGCGTTTATTTCGGGCTGAAAAACACGTTTTGAAAAGTGTGCATTTACTGCCCCATAACTTACATGGGGTTGACCAAACTTGCAGAAACATGTTTATTTCTGCTGAAAAACACGTTTTGACACTTTCTGCACACTGGGGTTAAGAGCTGAGTGTGTGGGCTCTTCTGAGCCTTGATGTTACATGGGGATTCAGTTGTCTGAAAAAACGCGTTTATTTCGGGCTGAAAAACACGTTTTGAAAAGTGTGCATTTACTGCCCCATAACTTACATGGGGTTGACCAAACTTGCAGAAACATGTTTATTTCTGCTGAAAAACACGTTCTGACACTTTCTGCACACTGGGGTTAAGATCTGAGTGTGTGGGCTCTTCTGAGCCTTGCTGTTACATGGGGATTCAGTTGTCTGAAAAAACGCGTTTATTTCGTGCTGAAAAACACGTTTTGAAAAGTGTGCATTTACTGACCCATAACTTACATGGGGTTGACCAAACTTGCAGAAACATGTTTATTTCTGCTGAAAAACACGTTTTGACACTTTCTGCACACTGGGGTTAAGAGCTGAGTGTGTGGGCTCTTCTGAGCCTTGATGTTACATGGGGATTCAGTTGTCTGAAAAAACGCGTTTATTTCGGGCTGAAAAACACGTTTTGAAAAGTGTGCTGTTACTGCCCCATAACTTACATGGGGTTGACCAAACTTGCAGAAACATGTTTATTTCTGCTGAAAAACACGTTTTGACACTTTCTGCACACTGGGGTTAAGAGCTGAGTGTGTGGGCTCTTCTGAGCCTTGCTGTTACATGGGGATTCAGTTGTCTGAAAAAACGCGTTTATTTCGGGCTGAAAAACACGTTTTGAAAAGTGTGCATTTACTGCCCCATAACTTTCATGGGGTTGACCAAACTTGCAGAAACATGTTTATTTCTGCTGAAAAACACGTTTTGACACTTTCTGCACACTGGGGTTAAGAGCTGAGTGTGTGGGCTCTTCTGAGCCTTGATGTTACATGGGGATTCAGTTGTCTGAAAAAACGCGTTTATTTCGGGCTGAAAAACACGTTTTGAAAAGTGTGCATTTACTGCCCCATAACTTACATGGGGTTGACCAAACTTGCAGAAACATGTTTATTTCTGCTGAAAAACACGTTCTGACACTTTCTGCACAATGGGGTTAAGATCTGAGTATGTGGGCTCTTCTGAACCTTGCTGTTACATGGGGATTCAGTTGTCTGAAAAAACGCGTTTATTTCGGGCTGAAAAACACGTTTTGAAAAGTGTGCATTTACTGCCCCATAACTTACATGGGGTTGACCAAACTTGCAGAAACATGTTTATTTCTGCTGAAAAACACGTTCTGACACTTTCTGCACACTGGGGTTAAGATCTGAGTGTGTGGGCTCTTCTGAGCTTTGCTGTTACATGGGGATTCAGTTGTCTGAAAAAACGCGTTTATTTCGGGCTGAAAAACACGTTTTGAAAAGTGTGCATTTACTGCCCCATAACTTACATGGGGTTGACCAAACTTGCAGAAACATGTTTATTTCTGCTGAAAAACACGTTCTGACACTTTCTGCACAATGGGGTTAAGATCTGAGTGTGTGGGCTCTTCTGAGCCTTGCTGTTACATGGGGATTCAGTTGTCTGAAAAAACGCGTTTATTTCGGGCTGAAAAACACGTTTTGAAAAGTGTGCATTTACTGCCCCATAACTTACATGGGGTTGACCAAACTTGCAGAAACATGTTTATTTCTGCTGAAAAACACATTTTGACACTTTCTGCACACTGGGGTTAAGAGCTGAGTATGTGGGCTCTTCTGAGCCTTGATGTTACATGGGGATTCAGTTGTCTGAAAAAACGCGTTTATTTCGGGCTGAAAAACACGTTTTGAAAAGTGTGCATTTACTGCCCCATAACTTACATGGGGTTGACCAAACTTGCAGAAACATGTTTATTTCTGCTGAAAAACACGTTCTGACACTTTCTGCACACTGGGGTTAAGATCTGAGTGTGTGGGCTCTTCTGAGCTTTGCTGTTACATGGGGATTCAGTTGTCTGAAAAAACGCGTTTATTTCGGGCTGAAAAACACGTTTTGAAAAGTGTGCATTTACTGCCCCATAACTTACATGGGGTTGACCAAACTTGCAGAAACATGTTTATTTCTGCTGAAAAACACATTTTGACACTTTCTGCACACTGGGGTTAAGAGCTGAGTGTGTGGGCTCTTCTGAGCCTTGATGTTACATGGGGATTCAGTTGTCTGAAAAAACGCGTTTATTTCGGGCTGAAAAACACGTTTTGAAAAGTGTGCATTTACTGCCCCATAACTTACATGGGGTTGACCAAACTTGCAGAAACATGTTTATTTCTGCTGAAAAACACGTTTTGACACTTTCTGCACACTGGGGTTAAGAGCTGACTGTGTGGGCTCTTCTGAGCTTTGCTGTTACATGGGGATTCAGTTGTCTGAAAAAACGCGTTTATTTCGGGCTGAAAAACACGTTTTGAAAAGTGTGCATTTACTGCCCCATAACTTACATGGGGTTGACCAAACTTGCAGAAACATGTTTATTTCTGCTGAAAAACACGTTTTGACACTGTCTGCACACTGGGGTTAAGAGCTGAGTGTGTGGGCTCTTCTGAGCCTTGCTGTTACATGGAGATTCAGTTGTCTGAAAAAACGCGTTTATTTCGGGCTGAAAAACACGTTTTGAAAAGTGTGCATTTACTGCCCCATAACTTACATGGGGTTGACCAAACTTGCAGAAACATGTTTATTTCTGCTGAAAAACACATTTTGACACTTTCTGCACACTGGGGTTAAGAGCTGAGTGTGTGGGCTCTTCTGAGCCTTGATGTTACATGGGGATTCAGTTGTCTGAAAAAACGCGTTTATTTCGGGCTGAAAAACACGTTTTGAAAAGTGTGCATTTACTGCCCCATAACTTACATGGGGTTGACCAAACTTGCAGAAACATGTTTATTTCTGCTGAAAAACACGTTTTGACACTTTCTGCACACTGGGGTTAAGAGCTGAGTGTGTGGGCTCTTCTAAGCCTTGCTGTTACATGGAGATTCAGTTGTCTAAAAAAACGCGTTTATTTCGGGCTGAAAAACACGTTTTGAAAAGTGTGCATTTACTGCCCCATAACTTACATGGGGTTGACCAAACTTGCAGAAACATGTTTATTTCTGCTGAAAAACACATTTTGACACTTTCTGCACACTGGGGTTAAGAGCTGAGTGTGTGGGCTCTTCTGAGCCTTGATGTTACATGGGGATTCAGTTGTCTGAAAAAACGCGTTTATTTCGGGCTGAAAAACACGTTTTGAAAAGTGTGCATTTACTGCCCCATAACTTACATGGGGTTGACCAAACTTGCAGAAACATGTTTATTTCTGCTGAAAAACACGTTTTGACACTTTCTGCACACTGGGGTTAAGATCTGAGTGTGTGGGCTCTTCTGAGCCTTGATGTTACATGGGAATTCAGTTGTCTGAAAAAACGCGTTTATTTCGGGCTGAAAAACACGTTTTGAAAAGTGTGCATTTACTGCCCCATAACTTACATGGGGTTGACCAAACTTGCAGAAACATGTTTATTTCTGCTGAAAAACACGTTCTGACACTTTCTGCACACTGGGGTTAAGATCTGAGTGTGTGGGCTCTTCTGAGCCTTGCTGTTACATGGGGATTCAGTTGTCTGAAAAAACGCGTTTATTTCGGGCTGAAAAACACGTTTTGAAAAGTGTGCATTTACTGACCCATAACTTACATGGGGTTGACCAAAGTTGCAGAAACATGTTTATTTCTGCTGAAAAACACGTTTTGACACTTTCTGCACACTGGGGTTAAGAGCTGAGTGTGTGGGCTCTTCTGAGCCTTGATGTTACATGGGGATTCAGTTGTCTGAAAAAACGCGTTTATTTCGGGCTGAAAAACACGTTTTGAAAAGTGTGCATTTACTGCCCCATAACTTACATGGGGTTGACCAAACTTGCAGAAACATGTTTATTTCTGCTGAAAAACACGTTTTGACACTTTCTGCACACTGGGGTTAAGAGCTGAGTGTGTGGGCTCTTCTGAGCCTTGATGTTACATGGGGATTCAGTTGTCTGAAAAAACGCGTTTATTTCGGGCTGAAAAACACGTTTTGAAAAGTGTGCATTTACTGCCCCATAACTTACATGGGGTTGACCAAACTTGCAGAAACATGTTTATTTCTGCTGAAAAACACGTTCTGACACTTTCTGCACAATGGGGTTAAGATCTGAGTGTGTGGGCTCTTCTGAGCATTGCTGTTACATGGGGATTCAGTTGTCTGAAAAAACGCGTTTATTTCGGGCTGAAAAACACGTTTTGAAAAGTGTGCATTTACTGCCCCATAACTTACATGGGGTTGACCAAACTTGCAGAAACATGTTTATTTCTGCTGAAAAACACATTTTGACACTTTCTGCACACTGGGGTTAAGAGCTGAGTGTGTGGGCTCTTCTGAGCCTTGATGTTACATGGGGATTCAGTTGTCTGAAAAAACGCGTTTATTTCGGGCTGAAAAACACGTTTTGAAAAGTGTGCATTTACTGCCCCATAACTTACATGGGGTTGACCAAACTTGCAGAAACATGTTTATTTCTGCTGAAAAACACGTTTTGACACTTTCTGCACACTGGGGTTAAGAGCTGAGTGTGTGGGCTCTTCTGAGCTTTGCTGTTACATGGGGATTCAGTTGTCTGAAAAAACGCGTTTATTTCGGGCTGAAAAACACGTTTTGAAAAGTGTGCATTTACTGCCCCATAACTTACATGGGGTTGACCAAACTTGCAGAAACATGTTTATTTCTGCTGAAAAACACGTTCTGACACTTTCTGCACACTGGGGTTAAGATCTGAGTGTGTGGGCTCTTCTGAGCCTTGCTGTTACATGGGGATTCAGTTGTCTGAAAAAACGCGTTTATTTCGGGCTGAAAAACACGTTTTGAAAAGTGTGCATTTACTGCCCCATAACTTACATGGGGTTGACCAAACTTGCAGAAACATGTTTATTTCTGCTGAAAAACACGTTTTGACACTTTCTGCACACTGGGGTTAAGAGCTGAGTGTGTGGGCTCTTCTGAACCTTGCTGTTACATGGAGATTCAGTTGTCTGAAAAAACGCGTTTATTTCGGGCTGAAAAACACGTTTTGAAAAGTGTGCATTTACTGCCCCATAACTTACATGGGGTTGACCAAACTTGCAGAAACATGTTTATTTCTGCTGAAAAACACATTTTGACACTTTCTGCACACTGGGGTTAAGAGCTGAGTGTGTGGGCTCTTCTGAGCCTTGATGTTACATGGGGATTCAGTTGTCTGAAAAAACGCGTTTATTTCGGGCTGAAAAACACGTTTTGAAAAGTGTGCATTTACTGCCCCATAACTTACATGGGGTTGACCAAACTTGCAGAAACATGTTTATTTCTGCTGAAAAACACGTTTTGACACTTTCTGCACACTGGGGTTAAGAGCTGAGTGTGTGGGCTCTTCTGAGCCTTGCTGTTACATGGAGATTCAGTTGTCTAAAAAAACGCGTTTATTTCGGGCTGAAAAACACGTTTTGAAAAGTGTGCATTTACTGCCCCATAACTTACATGGGGTTGACCAAACTTGCAGAAACATGTTTATTTCTGCTGAAAAACACATTTTGACACTTTCTGCACACTGGGGTTAAGAGCTGAGTGTGTGGGCTCTTCTGAGCCTTGATGTTACATGGGGATTCAGTTGTCTGAAAAAACACGTTTATTTCGGGCTGAAAAACACGTTTTGAAAAGTGTGCATTTACTGCCCCATAACTTACATGGGGTTGACCAAACTTGCAGAAACATGTTTATTTCTGCTGAAAAACACGTTTTGACACTTTCTGCACACTGGGGTTAAGATCTGAGTGTCTGGGCTCTTCTGAGCCTTGATGTTACATGGGAATTCAGTTGTCTGAAAAAACGCGTTTATTTCGGGCTGAAAAACACGTTTTGAAAAGTGTGCATTTACTGCCCCATAACTTACATGGGGTTGACCAAACTTGCAGAAACATGTTTATTTCTGCTGAAAAACACGTTTTGACACTTTCTGCACACTAGGGTTAAGAGCTGAGTGTGTGGGCTCTTCTGAGCCTTGATGTTACATGGGGATTCAGTTGTCTGAAAAAACGCGTTTATTTCGGGCTGAAAAACACGTTTTGAAAAGTGTGCTGTTACTGCCCCATAACTTACATGGGGTTGACCAAACTTGCAGAAACATGTTTATTTCTGCTGAAAAACACGTTTTGACACTTTCTGCACACTGGGGTTAAGAGCTGAGTGTGTGGGCTCTTCTGAGCCTTGCTGTTACATGGGGATTCAGTTGTCTGAAAAAACGCGTTTATTTCGGGCTGAAAAACACGTTTTGAAAAGTGTGCATTTACTGCCCCATAACTTACATGGGGTTGACCAAACTTGCAGAAACATGTTTATTTCTGCTGAAAAACACGTTTTGACACTTTCTGCACACTGGGGTTAAGAGCTGAGTGTGTGGGCTCTTCTGAGCCTTGATGTTACATGGGGATTCAGTTGTCTGAAAAAACGCGTTTATTTCGGGCTGAAAAACACGTTTTGAAAAGTGTGCATTTACTGCCCCATAACTTACATGGGGTTGACCAAACTTGCAGAAACATGTTTATTTCTGCTGAAAAACACGTTTTGACACTTTCTGCACACTGGGGTTAAGATCTGAGTGTGTGGGCTCTTCTGAGCCTTGATGTTACATGGGAATTCAGTTGTCTGAAAAAACGCGTTTATTTCGGGCTGAAAAACACGTTTTGAAAAGTGTGCATATACTGCCCCATAACTTACATGGGGTTGACCAAACTTGCAGAAACATGTTTATTTCTGCTGAAAAACACGTTCTGACACTTTCTGCACAGTGGGGTTAAGATCTGAGTGTGTGGGCTCTTCTGAGCCTTGCTGTTACATGGGGATTCAGTTGTCTGAAAAAACGCGTTTATTTCGGGCTGAAAAACACGTTTTGAAAAGTGTGCATTTACTGACCCATAACTTACATGGGGTTGACCAAAGTTGCAGAAACATGTTTATTTCTGCTGAAAAACACGTTTTGACACTTTCTGCACACTGGGGTTAAGAGCTGAGTGTGTGGGCTCTTCTGAGCCTTGATGTTACATGGGGATTCAGTTGTCTGAAAAAACGCGTTTATTTCGGGCTGAAAAACACGTTTTGAAAAGTGTGCATTTACTGCCCCATAACTTACATGGGGTTGACCAAACTTGCAGAAACATGTTTATTTCTGCTGAAAAACACGTTTTGACACTTTCTGCACACTGGGGTTAAGAGCTGAGTGTGTGGGCTCTTCTGAGCCTTGATGTTACATGGGGATTCAGTTGTCTGAAAAAACGCGTTTATTTCGGGCTGAAAAACACGTTTTGAAAAGTGTGCATTTACTGCCCCATAACTTACATGGGGTTGACCAAACTTGCAGAAACATGTTTATTTCTGCTGAAAAACACGTTCTGACACTTTCTGCACACTGGGGTTAAGATCTGAGTGTGTGGGCTCTTCTGAGCCTTGCTGTTACATGGGGATTCAGTTGTCTGAAAAAACGCGTTTATTTCGGGCTGAAAAACACGTTTTGAAAAGTGTGCATTTACTGACCCATAACTTACATGGGGTTGACCAAACTTGCAGAAACATGTTTATTTCTGCTGAAAAACACGTTTTGACACTTTCTGCACACTGGGGTTAAGAGCTGAGTGTGTGGGCTCTTCTGAGCCTTGATGTTACATGGGGATTCAGTTGTCTGAAAAAACGCGTTTATTTCGGGCTGAAAAACACGTTTTGAAAAGTGTGCATTTACTGCCCCATAACTTACATGGGGTTGACCAAACTTGCAGAAACATGTTTATTTCTGCTGAAAAACACGTTCTGACACTTTCTGCACACTGGGGTTAAGATCTGAGTGTGTGGGCTCTTCTGAGCCTTGCTGTTACATGGGGATTCAGTTGTCTGAAAAAACGCGTTTATTTCGGGCTGAAAAACACGTTTTGAAAAGTGTGCATTTACTGACCCATAACTTACATGGGGTTGACCAAACTTGCAGAAACATGTTTATTTCTGCTGAAAAACACGTTTTGACACTTTCTGCACACTGGGGTTAAGAGCTGAGTGTGTGGGCTCTTCTGAGCCTTGATGTTACATGGGGATTCAGTTGTCTGAAAAAACGCGTTTATTTCGGGCTGAAAAACACGTTTTGAAAAGTGTGCTGTTACTGCCCCATAACTTACATGGGGTTGACCAAACTTGCAGAAACATGTTTATTTCTGCTGAAAAACACGTTTTGACACTTTCTGCACACTGGGGTTAAGAGCTGAGTGTGTGGGCTCTTCTGAGCCTTGATGTTACATGGGGATTCAGTTGTCTGAAAAAACGCGTTTATTTCGGGCTGAAAAACACGTTTTGAAAAGTGTGCTGTTACTGCCCCATAACTTACATGGGGTTGACCAAACTTGCAGAAACATGTTTATTTCTGCTGAAAAACACGTTTTGACACTTTCTGCACACTGGGGTTAAGAGCTGAGTGTGTGGGCTCTTCTGAGCCTTGCTGTTACATGGGGATTCAGTTGTCTGAAAAAACGCGTTTATTTCGGGCTGAAAAACACGTTTTGAAAAGTGTGCATTTACTGCCCCATAACTTTCATGGGGTTGACCAAACTTGCAGAAACATGTTTATTTCTGCTGAAAAACACGTTTTGACACTTTCTGCACACTGGGGTTAAGAGCTGAGTGTGTGGGCTCTTCTGAGCCTT
This sequence comes from Lepisosteus platostomus, assembly GCF_059453375.1. Taxonomy (NCBI): domain Eukaryota; kingdom Metazoa; phylum Chordata; class Actinopteri; order Semionotiformes; family Lepisosteidae; genus Lepisosteus; species Lepisosteus platostomus. The sequence goes on from NW_028291694.1 coordinate 129,487, forward strand.
GATGTTACATGGGGATTCAGTTGTCTGACAAAACGCGTTTATTTCGGGCTGAAAAACACGTTTTGAAAAGTGTGCATTTACTGCCCCATAACTTACATGGGGTTGACCAAACTTGCAGAAACATGTTTATTTCTGCTGAAAAACACGTTCTGACACTTTCTGCACAATGGGGTTAAGATCTGAGTATGTGGGCTCTTCTGAACCTTGCTGTTACATGGGGATTCAGTTGTCTGAAAAAACGCGTTTATTTCGGGCTGAAAAACACGTTTTGAAAAGTGTGCATTTACTGCCCCATAACTTACATGGGGTTGACCAAACTTGCAGAAACATGTTTATTTCTGCTGAAAAACACGTTCTGACACTTTCTGCACACTGGGGTTAAGATCTGAGTGTGTGGGCTCTTCTGAGCTTTGCTGTTACATGGGGATTCAGTTGTCTGAAAAAACGCGTTTATTTCGGGCTGAAAAACACGTTTTGAAAAGTGTGCATTTACTGCCCCATAACTTACATGGGGTTGACCAAACTTGCAGAAACATGTTTATTTCTGCTGAAAAACACGTTCTGACACTTTCTGCACAATGGGGTTAAGATCTGAGTGTGTGGGCTCTTCTGAGCCTTGCTGTTACATGGGGATTCAGTTGTCTGAAAAAACGCGTTTATTTCGGGCTGAAAAACACGTTTTGAAAAGTGTGCATTTACTGCCCCATAACTTACATGGGGTTGACCAAACTTGCAGAAACATGTTTATTTCTGCTGAAAAACACATTTTGACACTTTCTGCACACTGGGGTTAAGAGCTGAGTATGTGGGCTCTTCTGAGCCTTGATGTTACATGGGGATTCAGTTGTCTGAAAAAACGCGTTTATTTCGGGCTGAAAAACACGTTTTGAAAAGTGTGCATTTACTGCCCCATAACTTACATGGGGTTGACCAAACTTGCAGAAACATGTTTATTTCTGCTGAAAAACACGTTCTGACACTTTCTGCACACTGGGGTTAAGATCTGAGTGTGTGGGCTCTTCTGAGCTTTGCTGTTACATGGGGATTCAGTTGTCTGAAAAAACGCGTTTATTTCGGGCTGAAAAACACGTTTTGAAAAGTGTGCATTTACTGCCCCATAACTTACATGGGGTTGACCAAACTTGCAGAAACATGTTTATTTCTGCTGAAAAACACATTTTGACACTTTCTGCACACTGGGGTTAAGAGCTGAGTGTGTGGGCTCTTCTGAGCCTTGATGTTACATGGGGATTCAGTTGTCTGAAAAAACGCGTTTATTTCGGGCTGAAAAACACGTTTTGAAAAGTGTGCATTTACTGCCCCATAACTTACATGGGGTTGACCAAACTTGCAGAAACATGTTTATTTCTGCTGAAAAACACGTTTTGACACTTTCTGCACACTGGGGTTAAGAGCTGACTGTGTGGGCTCTTCTGAGCTTTGCTGTTACATGGGGATTCAGTTGTCTGAAAAAACGCGTTTATTTCGGGCTGAAAAACACGTTTTGAAAAGTGTGCATTTACTGCCCCATAACTTACATGGGGTTGACCAAACTTGCAGAAACATGTTTATTTCTGCTGAAAAACACATTTTGACACTTTCTGCACACTGGGGTTAAGAGCTGAGTGTGTGGGCTCTTCTGAGCCTTGATGTTACATGGGGATTCAGTTGTCTGAAAAAACGCGTTTATTTCGGGCTGAAAAACACGTTTTGAAAAGTGTGCATTTACTGCCCCATAACTTACATGGGGTTGACCAAACTTGCAGAAACATGTTTATTTCTGCTGAAAAACACGTTTTGACACTTTCTGCACACTGGGGTTAAGAGCTGAGTGTGTGGGCTCTTCTAAGCCTTGCTGTTACATGGAGATTCAGTTGTCTAAAAAAACGCGTTTATTTCGGGCTGAAAAACACGTTTTGAAAAGTGTGCATTTACTGCCCCATAACTTACATGGGGTTGACCAAACTTGCAGAAACATGTTTATTTCTGCTGAAAAACACATTTTGACACTTTCTGCACACTGGGGTTAAGAGCTGAGTGTGTGGGCTCTTCTGAGCCTTGATGTTACATGGGGATTCAGTTGTCTGAAAAAACGCGTTTATTTCGGGCTGAAAAACACGTTTTGAAAAGTGTGCATTTACTGCCCCATAACTTACATGGGGTTGACCAAACTTGCAGAAACATGTTTATTTCTGCTGAAAAACACGTTTTGACACTTTCTGCACACTGGGGTTAAGATCTGAGTGTGTGGGCTCTTCTGAGCCTTGATGTTACATGGGAATTCAGTTGTCTGAAAAAACGCGTTTATTTCGGGCTGAAAAACACGTTTTGAAAAGTGTGCATTTACTGCCCCATAACTTACATGGGGTTGACCAAACTTGCAGAAACATGTTTATTTCTGCTGAAAAACACGTTCTGACACTTTCTGCACACTGGGGTTAAGATCTGAGTGTGTGGGCTCTTCTGAGCCTTGCTGTTACATGGGGATTCAGTTGTCTGAAAAAACGCGTTTATTTCGGGCTGAAAAACACGTTTTGAAAAGTGTGCATTTACTGACCCATAACTTACATGGGGTTGACCAAAGTTGCAGAAACATGTTTATTTCTGCTGAAAAACACGTTTTGACACTTTCTGCACACTGGGGTTAAGAGCTGAGTGTGTGGGCTCTTCTGAGCCTTGATGTTACATGGGGATTCAGTTGTCTGAAAAAACGCGTTTATTTCGGGCTGAAAAACACGTTTTGAAAAGTGTGCATTTACTGCCCCATAACTTACATGGGGTTGACCAAACTTGCAGAAACATGTTTATTTCTGCTGAAAAACACGTTTTGACACTTTCTGCACACTGGGGTTAAGAGCTGAGTGTGTGGGCTCTTCTGAGCCTTGATGTTACATGGGGATTCAGTTGTCTGAAAAAACGCGTTTATTTCGGGCTGAAAAACACGTTTTGAAAAGTGTGCATTTACTGCCCCATAACTTACATGGGGTTGACCAAACTTGCAGAAACATGTTTATTTCTGCTGAAAAACACGTTCTGACACTTTCTGCACACTGGGGTTAAGATCTGAGTGTGTGGGCTCTTCTGAGCCTTGCTGTTACATGGGGATTCAGTTGTCTGAAAAAACGCGTTTATTTCGGGCTGAAAAACACGTTTTGAAAAGTGTGCATTTACTGACCCATAACTTACATGGGGTTGACCAAACTTGCAGAAACATGTTTATTTCTGCTGAAAAACACGTTTTGACACTTTCTGCACACTGGGGTTAAGAGCTGAGTGTGTGGGCTCTTCTGAGCCTTGATGTTACATGGGGATTCAGTTGTCTGAAAAAACGCGTTTATTTCGGGCTGAAAAACACGTTTTGAAAAGTGTGCATTTACTGCCCCATAACTTACATGGGGTTGACCAAACTTGCAGAAACATGTTTATGTCTGCTGAAAAACACGTTCTGACACTTTCTGCACACTGGGGTTAAGATCTGAGTGTGTGGGCTCTTCTGAGCCTTGCTGTTACATGGGGATTCAGTTGTCTGAAAAAACGCGTTTATTTCGGGCTGAAAAACACGTTTTGAAAAGTGTGCATTTACTGCCCCATAACTTACATGGGGTTGACCAAACTTGCAGAAACATGTTTATGTCTGCTGAAAAACACGTTCTGACACTTTCTGCACACTGGGGTTAAGATCTGAGTGTGTGGGCTCTTCTGAGCCTTGCTGTTACATGGGGATTCAGTTGTCTGAAAAAACGCGTTTATTTCGGGCTGAAAAACACGTTTTGAAAAGTGTGCATTTACTGACCCATAACTTACATGGGGTTGACCAAACTTGCAGAAACATGTTTATTTCTGCTGAAAAACACGTTTTGACACTTTCTGCACACTGGGGTTAAGAGCTGAGTGTGTGGGCTCTTCTGAGCCTTGATGTTACATGGGGATTCAGTTGTCTGAAAAAACGCGTTTATTTCGGGCTGAAAAACACGTTTTGAAAAGTGTGCTGTTACTGCCCCATAACTTACATGGGGTTGACCAAACTTGCAGAAACATGTTTATTTCTGCTGAAAAACACGTTTTGACACTTTCTGCACACTGGGGTTAAGAGCTGAGTGTGTGGGCTCTTCTGAGCCTTGCTGTTACATGGGGATTCAGTTGTCTGAAAAAACGCGTTTATTTCGGGCTGAAAAACACGTTTTGAAAAGTGTGCATTTACTGCCCCATAACTTTCATGGGGTTGACCAAACTTGCAGAAACATGTTTATTTCTGCTGAAAAACACGTTTTGACACTTTCTGCACACTGGGGTTAAGAGCTGAGTGTGTGGGCTCTTCTGAGCCTTGATGTTACATGGGGATTCAGTTGTCTGAAAAAACGCGTTTATTTCGGGCTGAAAAACACGTTTTGAAAAGTGTGCATTTACTGCCCCATAACTTACATGGGGTTGACCAAACTTGCAGAAACATGTTTATTTCTGCTGAAAAACACGTTCTGACACTTTCTGCACAATGGGGTTAAGATCTGAGTATGTGGGCTCTTCTGAACCTTGCTGTTACATGGGGATTCAGTTGTCTGAAAAAACGCGTTTATTTCGGGCTGAAAAACACGTTTTGAAAAGTGTGCATTTACTGCCCCATAACTTACATGGGGTTGACCAAACTTGCAGAAACATGTTTATTTCTGCTGAAAAACACGTTCTGACACTTTCTGCACACTGGGGTTAAGATCTGAGTGTGTGGGCTCTTCTGAGCTTTGCTGTTACATGGGGATTCAGTTGTCTGAAAAAACGCGTTTATTTCGGGCTGAAAAACACGTTTTGAAAAGTGTGCATTTACTGCCCCATAACTTACATGGGGTTGACCAAACTTGCAGAAACATGTTTATTTCTGCTGAAAAACACATTTTGACACTTTCTGCACACTGGGGTTAAGAGCTGAGTGTGTGGGCTCTTCTGAGCCTTGATGTTACATGGGGATTCAGTTGTCTGAAAAAACGCGTTTATTTCGGGCTGAAAAACACGTTTTGAAAAGTGTGCATTTACTGCCCCATAACTTACATGGGGTTGACCAAACTTGCAGAAACATGTTTATTTCTGCTGAAAAACACGTTTTGACACTTTCTGCACACTGGGGTTAAGAGCTGAGTGTGTGGGCTCTTCTGAGCCTTGATGTTACATGGGGATTCAGTTGTCTGAAAAAACGCGTTTATTTCGGGCTGAAAAACACGTTTTGAAAAGTGTGCATTTACTGCCCCATAACTTACATGGGGTTGACCAAACTTGCAGAAACATGTTTATTTCTGCTGAAAAACACATTTTGACACTTTCTGCACACTGGGGTTAAGAGCTGAGTGTGTGGGCTCTTCTGAGCCTTGATGTTACATGGGGATTCAGTTGTCTGAAAAAACGCGTTTATTTCGGGCTGAAAAACACGTTTTGAAAAGTGTGCATTTACTGCCCCATAACTTACATGGGGTTGACCAAACTTGCAGAAACATGTTTATTTCTGCTGAAAAACACGTTTTGACACTTTCTGCACACTGGGGTTAAGATCTGAGTGTGTGGGCTCTTCTGAGCCTTGATGTTACATGGGAATTCAGTTGTCTTAAAAAACGCGTTTATTTCGGGCTGAAAAACACGTTTTGAAAAGTGTGCATTTACTGCCCCATAACTTACATGGGGTTGACCAAACTTGCAGAAACATGTTTATTTCTGCTGAAAAACACGTTTTCACACTTTCTGCACACTGGGGTTAAGAGCTGAGTGTGTGGGCTCTTCTGAGCCTTGATGTTACATGGGGATTCAGTTGTCTGAAAAAACGCGTTTATTTCGGGCTGAAAAACACGTTTTGAAAAGTGTGCATTTACTGCCCCATAACTTACATGGGGTTGACCAAACTTGCAGAAACATGTTTATTTCTGCAGAAAAACACGTTCTGACACTTTCTGCACACTGGGGTTAAGAGCTGAGTGTGTGGGCTCTTCTGAGCCTTGCTGTTACATGGGGATTCAGTTGTCTGAAAAAACGCGTTTATTTCGGGCTGAAAAACACGTTTTGAAAAGTGTGCATTTACTGACCCATAACTTACATGGGGTTGACCAAACTTGCAGAAACATGTTTATTTCTGCTGAAAAACACGTTTTGACACTTTCTGCACACTGGGGTTAAGAGCTGAGTGTGTGGGCTCTTCTGAGCCTTGCTGTTACATGGAGATTCAGTTGTCTGAAAAAACGCGTTTATTTCGGGCTGAAAAACACGTTTTGAAAAGTGTGCATTTACTGCCCCATAACTTACATGGGGTTGACCAAACTTGCAGAAACATGTTTATTTCTGCTGAAAAACACGTTCTGACACTTTCTGCACACTGGGGTTAAGAGCTGAGTGTGTGGGCTCTTCTGAGCTTTGCTGTTACATGGGGATTCAGTTGTCTGAAAAAACGCGTTTATTTCGGGCTGAAAAACACGTTTTGAAAAGTGTGCATTTACTGCCCCATAACTTACATGGGGTTGACCAAACTTGCAGAAACATGTTTATTTCTGCTGAAAAACACGTTTTGACACTTTCTGCACACTGGGGTTAAGAGCTGAGTGTGTGGGCTCTTCTGAGCTTTGCTGTTACATGGGGATTCAGTTGTCTGAAAAAACGCGTTTATTTCGGGCTGAAAAACACGTTTTGAAAAGTGTGCATTTACTGCCCCATAACTTACATGGGGTTGACCAAACTTGCAGAAACATGTTTATTTCTGCTGAAAAACACGTTCTGACACTTTCTGCACACTGGGGTTAAGATCTGAGTGTGTGGGCTCTTCTGAGCCTTGCTGTTACATGGGGATTCAGTTGTCTGAAAAAACGCGTTTATTTCGGGCTGAAAAACACGTTTTGAAAAGTGTGCATTTACTGCCCCATAACTTACATGGGGTTGACCAAACTTGCAGAAACATGTTTATTTCTGCTGAAAAACACGTTTTGACACTTTCTGCACACTGGGGTTAAGAGCTGAGTGTGTGGGCTCTTCTGAACCTTGCTGTTACATGGAGATTCAGTTGTCTGAAAAAACGCGTTTATTTCGGGCTGAAAAACACGTTTTGAAAAGTGTGCATTTACTGACCCATAACTTACATGGGGTTGACCAAACTTGCAGAAACATGTTTATTTCTGCTGAAAAACACGTTCTGACACTTTCTGCACACTGGGGTTAAGATCTGAGTGTGTGGGCTCTTCTGAGCCTTGCTGTTACATGGGGATTCAGTTGTCTGAAAAAACGCGTTTATTTCGTGCTGAAAAACACGTTTTGAAAAGTGTGCATTTACTGACCCATAACTTACATGGGGTTGACCAAACTTGCAGAAACATGTTTATTTCTGCTGAAAAACACGTTTTGACACTTTCTGCACACTGGGGTTAAGAGCTGAGTGTGTGGGCTCTTCTGAGCCTTGATGTTACATGGGGATTCAGTTGTCTGAAAAAACGCGTTTATTTCGGGCTGAAAAACACGTTTTGAAAAGTGTGCTGTTACTGCCCCATAACTTACATGGGGTTGACCAAACTTGCAGAAACATGTTTATTTCTGCTGAAAAACACGTTTTGACACTTTCTGCACACTGGGGTTAAGAGCTGAGTGTGTGGGCTCTTCTGAGCCTTGCTGTTACATGGGGATTCAGTTGTCTGAAAAAACGCGTTTATTTCGGGCTGAAAAACACGTTTTGAAAAGTGTGCATTTACTGCCCCATAACTTTCATGGGGTTGACCAAACTTGCAGAAACATGTTTATTTCTGCTGAAAAACACGTTTTGACACTTTCTGCACACTGGGGTTAAGAGCTGAGTGTGTGGGCTCTTCTGAGCCTTGATGTTACATGGGGATTCAGTTGTCTGAAAAAACGCGTTTATTTCGGGCTGAAAAACACGTTTTGAAAAGTGTGCATTTACTGCCCCATAACTTACATGGGGTTGACCAAACTTGCAGAAACATGTTTATTTCTGCTGAAAAACACGTTCTGACACTTTCTGCACAATGGGGTTAAGATCTGAGTATGTGGGCTCTTCTGAACCTTGCTGTTACATGGGGATTCAGTTGTCTGAAAAAACGCGTTTATTTCGGGCTGAAAAACACGTTTTGAAAAGTGTGCATTTACTGCCCCATAACTTACATGGGGTTGACCAAACTTGCAGAAACATGTTTATTTCTGCTGAAAAACACGTTCTGACACTTTCTGCACACTGGGGTTAAGATCTGAGTGTGTGGGCTCTTCTGAGCTTTGCTGTTACATGGGGATTCAGTTGTCTGAAAAAACGCGTTTATTTCGGGCTGAAAAACACGTTTTGAAAAGTGTGCATTTACTGCCCCATAACTTACATGGGGTTGACCAAACTTGCAGAAACATGTTTATTTCTGCTGAAAAACACATTTTGACACTTTCTGCACACTGGGGTTAAGAGCTGAGTGTGTGGGCTCTTCTGAGCCTTGATGTTACATGGGGATTCAGTTGTCTGAAAAAACGCGTTTATTTCGGGCTGAAAAACACGTTTTGAAAAGTGTGCATTTACTGCCCCATAACTTACATGGGGTTGACCAAACTTGCAGAAACATGTTTATTTCTGCTGAAAAACACGTTTTGACACTTTCTGCACACTGGGGTTAAGAGCTGAGTGTGTGGGCTCTTCTAAGCCTTGCTGTTACATGGAGATTCAGTTGTCTAAAAAAACGCGTTTATTTCGGGCTGAAAAACACGTTTTGAAAAGTGTGCATTTACTGCCCCATAACTTACATGGGGTTGACCAAACTTGCAGAAACATGTTTATTTCTGCTGAAAAACACATTTTGACACTTTCTGCACACTGGGGTTAAGAGCTGAGTGTGTGGGCTCTTCTGAGCCTTGATGTTACATGGGGATTCAGTTGTCTGAAAAAACGCGTTTATTTCGGGCTGAAAAACACGTTTTGAAAAGTGTGCATTTACTGCCCCATAACTTACATGGGGTTGACCAAACTTGCAGAAACATGTTTATTTCTGCTGAAAAACACGTTTTGACACTTTCTGCACACTGGGGTTAAGATCTGAGTGTGTGGGCTCTTCTGAGCCTTGATGTTACATGGGAATTCAGTTGTCTGAAAAAACGCGTTTATTTCGGGCTGAAAAACACGTTTTGAAAAGTGTGCATTTACTGCCCCATAACTTACATGGGGTTGACCAAACTTGCAGAAACATGTTTATTTCTGCTGAAAAACACGTTTTGACACTTTCTGCACACTGGGGTTAAGATCTGAGTGTGTGGGCTCTTCTGAGCCTTGATGTTACATGGGAATTCAGTTGTCTGAAAAAACGCGTTTATTTCGGGCTGAAAAACACGTTTTGAAAAGTGTGCATTTACTGCCCCATAACTTACATGGGGTTGACCAAACTTGCAGAAACATGTTTATTTCTGCTGAAAAACACGTTTTGACACTTTCTGCACACTGGGGTTAAGAGCTGAGTGTGTGGGCTCTTCTAAGCCTTGCTGTTACATGGAGATTCAGTTGTCTAAAAAAACGCGTTTATTTCGGGCTGAAAAACACGTTTTGAAAAGTGTGCATTTACTGCCCCATAACTTACATGGGGTTGACCAAACTTGCAGAAACATGTTTATTTCTGCTGAAAAACACATTTTGACACTTTCTGCACACTGGGGTTAAGAGCTGAGTGTGTGGGCTCTTCTGAGCCTTGATGTTACATGGGGATTCAGTTGTCTGAAAAAACGCGTTTATTTCGGGCTGAAAAACACGTTTTGAAAAGTGTGCATTTACTGCCCCATAACTTACATGGGGTTGACCAAACTTGCAGAAACATGTTTATTTCTGCTGAAAAACACGTTCTGACACTTTCTGCACACTGGGGTTAAGATCTGAGTGTGTGGGCTCTTCTGAGCCTTGCTGTTACATGGGGATTCAGTTGTCTGAAAAAACGCGTTTATTTCGGGCTGAAAAACACGTTTTGAAAAGTGTGCATTTACTGCCCCATAACTTACATGGGGTTGACCAAACTTGCAGAAACATGTTTATTTCTGCTGAAAAACACGTTTTGACACTTTCTGCACACTGGGGTTAAGAGCTGAGTGTGTGGGCTCTTCTGAACCTTGCTGTTACATGGAGATTCAGTTGTCTGAAAAAACGCGTTTATTTCGGGCTGAAAAACACGTTTTGAAAAGTGTGCATTTACTGACCCATAACTTACATGGGGTTGACCAAACTTGCAGAAACATGTTTATTTCTGCTGAAAAACACGTTCTGACACTTTCTGCACACTGGGGTTAAGATCTGAGTGTGTGGGCTCTTCTGAGCCTTGCTGTTACATGGGGATTCAGTTGTCTGAAAAAACGCGTTTATTTCGTGCTGAAAAACACGTTTTGAAAAGTGTGCATTTACTGACCCATAACTTACATGGGGTTGACCAAACTTGCAGAAACATGTTTATTTCTGCTGAAAAACACGTTTTGACACTTTCTGCACACTGGGGTTAAGAGCTGAGTGTGTGGGCTCTTCTGAGCCTTGATGTTACATGGGGATTCAGTTGTCTGAAAAAACGCGTTTATTTCGGGCTGAAAAACACGTTTTGAAAAGTGTGCTGTTACTGCCCCATAACTTACATGGGGTTGACCAAACTTGCAGAAACATGTTTATTTCTGCTGAAAAACACGTTTTGACACTTTCTGCACACTGGGGTTAAGAGCTGAGTGTGTGGGCTCTTCTGAGCCTTGCTGTTACATGGGGATTCAGTTGTCTGAAAAAACGCGTTTATTTCGGGCTGAAAAACACGTTTTGAAAAGTGTGCATTTACTGCCCCATAACTTTCATGGGGTTGACCAAACTTGCAGAAACATGTTTATTTCTGCTGAAAAACACGTTTTGACACTTTCTGCACACTGGGGTTAAGAGCTGAGTGTGTGGGCTCTTCTGAGCCTTGATGTTACATGGGGATTCAGTTGTCTGAAAAAACGCGTTTATTTCGGGCTGAAAAACACGTTTTGAAAAGTGTGCATTTACTGCCCCATAACTTACATGGGGTTGACCAAACTTGCAGAAACATGTTTATTTCTGCTGAAAAACACGTTCTGACACTTTCTGCACAATGGGGTTAAGATCTGAGTATGTGGGCTCTTCTGAACCTTGCTGTTACATGGGGATTCAGTTGTCTGAAAAAACGCGTTTATTTCGGGCTGAAAAACACGTTTTGAAAAGTGTGCATTTACTGCCCCATAACTTACATGGGGTTGACCAAACTTGCAGAAACATGTTTATTTCTGCTGAAAAACACGTTCTGACACTTTCTGCACACTGGGGTTAAGATCTGAGTGTGTGGGCTCTTCTGAGCTTTGCTGTTACATGGGGATTCAGTTGTCTGAAAAAACGCGTTTATTTCGGGCTGAAAAACACGTTTTGAAAAGTGTGCATTTACTGCCCCATAACTTACATGGGGTTGACCAAACTTGCAGAAACATGTTTATTTCTGCTGAAAAACACATTTTGACACTTTCTGCACACTGGGGTTAAGAGCTGAGTGTGTGGGCTCTTCTGAGCCTTGATGTTACATGGGGATTCAGTTGTCTGAAAAAACGCGTTTATTTCGGGCTGAAAAACACGTTTTGAAAAGTGTGCATTTACTGCCCCATAACTTACATGGGGTTGACCAAACTTGCAGAAACATGTTTATTTCTGCTGAAAAACACGTTTTGACACTTTCTGCACACTGGGGTTAAGATCTGAGTGTGTGGGCTCTTCTGAGCCTTGATGTTACATGGGAATTCAGTTGTCTGAAAAAACGCGTTTATTTCGGGCTGAAAAACACGTTTTGAAAAGTGTGCATTTACTGCCCCATAACTTACATGGGGTTGACCAAACTTGCAGAAACATGTTTATTTCTGCTGAAAAACACGTTCTGACACTTTCTGCACACTGGGGTTAAGATCTGAGTGTGTGGGCTCTTCTGAGCCTTGCTGTTACATGGGGATTCAGTTGTCTGAAAAAACGCGTTTATTTCGGGCTGAAAAACACGTTTTGAAAAGTGTGCATTTACTGACCCATAACTTACATGGGGTTGACCAAAGTTGCAGAAACATGTTTATTTCTGCTGAAAAACACGTTTTGACACTTTCTGCACACTGGGGTTAAGAGCTGAGTGTGTGGGCTCTTCTGAGCCTTGATGTTACATGGGGATTCAGTTGTCTGAAAAAACGCGTTTATTTCGGGCTGAAAAACACGTTTTGAAAAGTGTGCATTTACTGCCCCATAACTTACATGGGGTTGACCAAACTTGCAGAAACATGTTTATTTCTGCTGAAAAACACGTTCTGACACTTTCTGCACAATGGGGTTAAGATCTGAGTATGTGGGCTCTTCTGAACCTTGCTGTTACATGGGGATTCAGTTGTCTGAAAAAACGCGTTTATTTCGGGCTGAAAAACACGTTTTGAAAAGTGTGCATTTACTGCCCCATAACTTACATGGGGTTGACCAAACTTGCAGAAACATGTTTATTTCTGCTGAAAAACACGTTCTGACACTTTCTGCACACTGGGGTTAAGATCTGAGTGTGTGGGCTCTTCTGAGCTTTGCTGTTACATGGGGATTCAGTTGTCTGAAAAAACGCGTTTATTTCGGGCTGAAAAACACGTTTTGAAAAGTGTGCATTTACTGCCCCATAACTTACATGGGGTTGACCAAACTTGCAGAAACATGTTTATTTCTGCTGAAAAACACATTTTGACACTTTCTGCACACTGGGGTTAAGAGCTGAGTGTGTGGGCTCTTCTGAGCCTTGATGTTACATGGGGATTCAGTTGTCTGAAAAAACGCGTTTATTTCGGGCTGAAAAACACGTTTTGAAAAGTGTGCATTTACTGCCCCATAACTTACATGGGGTTGACCAAACTTGCAGAAACATGTTTATTTCTGCTGAAAAACACGTTTTGACACTTTCTGCACACTGGGGTTAAGATCTGAGTGTGTGGGCTCTTCTGAGCCTTGATGTTACATGGGAATTCAGTTGTCTGAAAAAACGCGTTTATTTCGGGCTGAAAAACACGTTTTGAAAAGTGTGCATTTACTGCCCCATAACTTACATGGGGTTGACCAAACTTGCAGAAACATGTTTATTTCTGCTGAAAAACACGTTCTGACACTTTCTGCACACTGGGGTTAAGATCTGAGTGTGTGGGCTCTTCTGAGCCTTGCTGTTACATGGGGATTCAGTTGTCTGAAAAAACGCGTTTATTTCGGGCTGAAAAACACGTTTTGAAAAGTGTGCATTTACTGACCCATAACTTACATGGGGTTGACCAAAGTTGCAGAAACATGTTTATTTCTGCTGAAAAACACGTTTTGACACTTTCTGCACACTGGGGTTAAGAGCTGAGTGTGTGGGCTCTTCTGAGCCTTGATGTTACATGGGGATTCAGTTGTCTGAAAAAACGCGTTTATTTCGGGCTGAAAAACACGTTTTGAAAAGTGTGCATTTACTGCCCCATAACTTACATGGGGTTGACCAAACTTGCAGAAACATGTTTATTTCTGCTGAAAAACACGTTTTGACACTTTCTGCACACTGGGGTTAAGAGCTGAGTGTGTGGGCTCTTCTGAGCCTTGATGTTACATGGGGATTCAGTTGTCTGAAAAAACGCGTTTATTTCGGGCTGAAAAACACGTTTTGAAAAGTGTGCATTTACTGCCCCATAACTTACATGGGGTTGACCAAACTTGCAGAAACATGTTTATTTCTGCTGAAAAACACGTTCTGACACTTTCTGCACACTGGGGTTAAGATCTGAGTGTGTGGGCTCTTCTGAGCCTTGCTGTTACATGGGGATTCAGTTGTCTGAAAAAACGCGTTTATTTCGGGCTGAAAAACACGTTTTGAAAAGTGTGCATTTACTGACCCATAACTTACATGGGGTTGACCAAACTTGCAGAAACATGTTTATTTCTGCTGAAAAACACGTTTTGACACTTTCTGCACACTGGGGTTAAGAGCTGAGTGTGTGGGCTCTTCTGAGCCTTGATGTTACATGGGGATTCAGTTGTCTGAAAAAACGCGTTTATTTCGGGCTGAAAAACACGTTTTGAAAAGTGTGCATTTACTGCCCCATAACTTACATGGGGTTGACCAAACTTGCAGAAACATGTTTATGTCTGCTGAAAAACACGTTCTGACACTTTCTGCACACTGGGGTTAAGATCTGAGTGTGTGGGCTCTTCTGAGCCTTGCTGTTACATGGGGATTCAGTTGTCTGAAAAAACGCGTTTATTTCGGGCTGAAAAACACGTTTTGAAAAGTGTGCATTTACTGACCCATAACTTACATGGGGTTGACCAAACTTGCAGAAACATGTTTATTTCTGCTGAAAAACACGTTTTGACACTTTCTGCACACTGGGGTTAAGAGCTGAGTGTGTGGGCTCTTCTGAGCCTTGATGTTACATGGGGATTCAGTTGTCTGAAAAAACGCGTTTATTTCGGGCTGAAAAACACGTTTTGAAAAGTGTGCTGTTACTGCCCCATAACTTACATGGGGTTGACCAAACTTGCAGAAACATGTTTATTTCTGCTGAAAAACACGTTTTGACACTTTCTGCACACTGGGGTTAAGAGCTGAGTGTGTGGGCTCTTCTGAGCCTTGCTGTTACATGGGGATTCAGTTGTCTGAAAAAACGCGTTTATTTCGGGCTGAAAAACACGTTTTGAAAAGTGTGCATTTACTGCCCCATAACTTTCATGGGGTTGACCAAACTTGCAGAAACATGTTTATTTCTGCTGAAAAACACGTTTTGACACTTTCTGCACACTGGGGTTAAGAGCTGAGTGTGTGGGCTCTTCTGAGCCTTGATGTTACATGGGGATTCAGTTGTCTGAAAAAACGCGTTTATTTCGGGCTGAAAAACACGTTTTGAAAAGTGTGCATTTACTGCCCCATAACTTACATGGGGTTGACCAAACTTGCAGAAACATGTTTATTTCTGCTGAAAAACACGTTCTGACACTTTCTGCACAATGGGGTTAAGATCTGAGTATGTGGGCTCTTCTGAACCTTGCTGTTACATGGGGATTCAGTTGTCTGAAAAAACGCGTTTATTTCGGGCTGAAAAACACGTTTTGAAAAGTGTGCATTTACTGCCCCATAACTTACATGGGGTTGACCAAACTTGCAGAAACATGTTTATTTCTGCTGAAAAACACGTTCTGACACTTTCTGCACACTGGGGTTAAGATCTGAGTGTGTGGGCTCTTCTGAGCTTTGCTGTTACATGGGGATTCAGTTGTCTGAAAAAACGCGTTTATTTCGGGCTGAAAAACACGTTTTGAAAAGTGTGAATTTACTGCCCCATAACTTACAAGGGGTTGACCAAACTTGCAGAAACATGTTTATTTCTGCTGAAAAACACGTTCTGACACTTTCTGCACAATGGGGTTAAGATCTGAGTGTGTGGGCTCTTCTGAGCCTTGCTGTTACATGGGGATTCAGTTGTCTGAAAAAACGCGTTTATTTCGGGCTGAAAAACACGTTTTGAAAAGTGTGCATTTACTGCCCCATAACTTACATGGGGTTGACCAAACTTGCAGAAACATGTTTATTTCTGCTGAAAAACACATTTTGACACTTTCTGCACACTGGGGTTAAGAGCTGAGTGTGTGGGCTCTTCTGAGCCTTGATGTTACATGGGGATTCAGTTGTCTGAAAAAACGCGTTTATTTCGGGCTGAAAAACACGTTTTGAAAAGTGTGCATTTACTGCCCCATAACTTACATGGGGTTGACCAAACTTGCAGAAACATGTTTATTTCTGCTGAAAAACACGTTTTGACACTTTCTGCACACTGGGGTTAAGAGCTGAGTGTGTGGGCTCTTCTGAGCCTTGATGTTACATGGGGATTCAGTTGTCTGAAAAAACGCGTTTATTTCGGGCTGAAAAACACGTTTTGAAAAGTGTGCATTTACTGCCCCATAACTTACATGGGGTTGACCAAACTTGCAGAAACATGTTTATTTCTGCTGAAAAACACATTTTGACACTTTCTGCACACTGGGGTTAAGAGCTGAGTGTGTGGGCTCTTCTGAGCCTTGATGTTACATGGGGATTCAGTTGTCTGAAAAAACGCGTTTATTTCGGGCTGAAAAACACGTTTTGAAAAGTGTGCATTTACTGCCCCATAACTTACATGGGGTTGACCAAACTTGCAGAAACATGTTTATTTCTGCTGAAAAACACGTTTTGACACTTTCTGCACACTGGGGTTAAGATCTGAGTGTGTGGGCTCTTCTGAGCCTTGATGTTACATGGGAATTCAGTTGTCTTAAAAAACGCGTTTATTTCGGGCTGAAAAACACGTTTTGAAAAGTGTGCATTTACTGCCCCATAACTTACATGGGGTTGACCAAACTTGCAGAAACATGTTTATTTCTGCTGAAAAACACGTTTTCACACTTTCTGCACACTGGGGTTAAGAGCTGAGTGTGTGGGCTCTTCTGAGCCTTGATGTTACATGGGGATTCAGTTGTCTGAAAAAACGCGTTTATTTCGGGCTGAAAAACACGTTTTGAAAAGTGTGCATTTACTGCCCCATAACTTACATGGGGTTGACCAAACTTGCAGAAACATGTTTATTTCTGCAGAAAAACACGTTCTGACACTTTCTGCACACTGGGGTTAAGAGCTGAGTGTGTGGGCTCTTCTGAGCCTTGCTGTTACATGGGGATTCAGTTGTCTGAAAAAACGCGTTTATTTCGGGCTGAAAAACACGTTTTGAAAAGTGTGCATTTACTGACCCATAACTTACATGGGGTTGACCAAACTTGCAGAAACATGTTTATTTCTGCTGAAAAACACGTTTTGACACTTTCTGCACACTGGGGTTAAGAGCTGAGTGTGTGGGCTCTTCTGAGCCTTGCTGTTACATGGAGATTCAGTTGTCTGAAAAAACGCGTTTATTTCGGGCTGAAAAACACGTTTTGAAAAGTGTGCATTTACTGCCCCATAACTTACATGGGGTTGACCAAACTTGCAGAAACATGTTTATTTCTGCTGAAAAACACGTTCTGACACTTTCTGCACACTGGGGTTAAGAGCTGAGTGTGTGGGCTCTTCTGAGCTTTGCTGTTACATGGGGATTCAGTTGTCTGAAAAAACGCGTTTATTTCGGGCTGAAAAACACGTTTTGAAAAGTGTGCATTTACTGCCCCATAACTTACATGGGGTTGACCAAACTTGCAGAAACATGTTTATTTCTGCTGAAAAACACGTTTTGACACTTTCTGCACACTGGGGTTAAGAGCTGAGTGTGTGGGCTCTTCTGAGCTTTGCTGTTACATGGGGATTCAGTTGTCTGAAAAAACGCGTTTATTTCGGGCTGAAAAACACGTTTTGAAAAGTGTGCATTTACTGCCCCATAACTTACATGGGGTTGACCAAACTTGCAGAAACATGTTTATTTCTGCTGAAAAACACGTTCTGACACTTTCTGCACACTGGGGTTAAGATCTGAGTGTGTGGGCTCTTCTGAGCCTTGCTGTTACATGGGGATTCAGTTGTCTGAAAAAACGCGTTTATTTCGGGCTGAAAAACACGTTTTGAAAAGTGTGCATTTACTGCCCCATAACTTACATGGGGTTGACCAAACTTGCAGAAACATGTTTATTTCTGCTGAAAAACACGTTTTGACACTTTCTGCACACTGGGGTTAAGAGCTGAGTGTGTGGGCTCTTCTGAACCTTGCTGTTACATGGAGATTCAGTTGTCTGAAAAAACGCGTTTATTTCGGGCTGAAAAACACGTTTTGAAAAGTGTGCATTTACTGACCCATAACTTACATGGGGTTGACCAAACTTGCAGAAACATGTTTATTTCTGCTGAAAAACACGTTTTGACACTTTCTGCACACTGGGGTTAAGAGCTGAGTGTGTGGGCTCTTCTGAGCCTTGATGTTACATGGGGATTCAGTTGTCTGAAAAAACGCGTTTATTTCGGGCTGAAAAACACGTTTTGAAAAGTGTGCATTTACTGCCCCATAACTTACATGGGGTTGACCAAACTTGCAGAAACATGTTTATTTCTGCTGAAAAACACGTTCTGACACTTTCTGCACACTGGGGTTAAGATCTGAGTGTGTGGGCTCTTCTGAGCCTTGCTGTTACATGGGGATTCAGTTGTCTGAAAAAACGCGTTTATTTCGTGCTGAAAAACACGTTTTGAAAAGTGTGCATTTACTGACCCATAACTTACATGGGGTTGACCAAACTTGCAGAAACATGTTTATTTCTGCTGAAAAACACGTTTTGACACTTTCTGCACACTGGGGTTAAGAGCTGAGTGTGTGGGCTCTTCTGAGCCTTGATGTTACATGGGGATTCAGTTGTCTGAAAAAACGCGTTTATTTCGGGCTGAAAAACACGTTTTGAAAAGTGTGCTGTTACTGCCCCATAACTTACATGGGGTTGACCAAACTTGCAGAAACATGTTTATTTCTGCTGAAAAACACGTTTTGACACTTTCTGCACACTGGGGTTAAGAGCTGAGTGTGTGGGCTCTTCTGAGCCTTGCTGTTACATGGGGATTCAGTTGTCTGAAAAAACGCGTTTATTTCGGGCTGAAAAACACGTTTTGAAAAGTGTGCATTTACTGCCCCATAACTTTCATGGGGTTGACCAAACTTGCAGAAACATGTTTATTTCTGCTGAAAAACACGTTTTGACACTTTCTGCACACTGGGGTTAAGAGCTGAGTGTGTGGGCTCTTCTGAGCCTTGATGTTACATGGGGATTCAGTTGTCTGAAAAAACGCGTTTATTTCGGGCTGAAAAACACGTTTTGAAAAGTGTGCATTTACTGCCCCATAACTTACATGGGGTTGACCAAACTTGCAGAAACATGTTTATTTCTGCTGAAAAACACGTTCTGACACTTTCTGCACAATGGGGTTAAGATCTGAGTATGTGGGCTCTTCTGAACCTTGCTGTTACATGGGGATTCAGTTGTCTGAAAAAACGCGTTTATTTCGGGCTGAAAAACACGTTTTGAAAAGTGTGCATTTACTGCCCCATAACTTACATGGGGTTGACCAAACTTGCAGAAACATGTTTATTTCTGCTGAAAAACACGTTCTGACACTTTCTGCACACTGGGGTTAAGATCTGAGTGTGTGGGCTCTTCTGAGCTTTGCTGTTACATGGGGATTCAGTTGTCTGAAAAAACGCGTTTATTTCGGGCTGAAAAACACGTTTTGAAAAGTGTGCATTTACTGCCCCATAACTTACATGGGGTTGACCAAACTTGCAGAAACATGTTTATTTCTGCTGAAAAACACGTTCTGACACTTTCTGCACAATGGGGTTAAGATCTGAGTGTGTGGGCTCTTCTGAGCCTTGCTGTTACATGGGGATTCAGTTGTCTGAAAAAACGCGTTTATTTCGGGCTGAAAAACACGTTTTGAAAAGTGTGCATTTACTGCCCCATAACTTACATGGGGTTGACCAAACTTGCAGAAACATGTTTATTTCTGCTGAAAAACACATTTTGACACTTTCTGCACACTGGGGTTAAGAGCTGAGTATGTGGGCTCTTCTGAGCCTTGATGTTACATGGGGATTCAGTTGTCTGAAAAAACGCGTTTATTTCGGGCTGAAAAACACGTTTTGAAAAGTGTGCATTTACTGCCCCATAACTTACATGGGGTTGACCAAACTTGCAGAAACATGTTTATTTCTGCTGAAAAACACGTTCTGACACTTTCTGCACACTGGGGTTAAGATCTGAGTGTGTGGGCTCTTCTGAGCTTTGCTGTTACATGGGGATTCAGTTGTCTGAAAAAACGCGTTTATTTCGGGCTGAAAAACACGTTTTGAAAAGTGTGCATTTACTGCCCCATAACTTACATGGGGTTGACCAAACTTGCAGAAACATGTTTATTTCTGCTGAAAAACACATTTTGACACTTTCTGCACACTGGGGTTAAGAGCTGAGTGTGTGGGCTCTTCTGAGCCTTGATGTTACATGGGGATTCAGTTGTCTGAAAAAACGCGTTTATTTCGGGCTGAAAAACACGTTTTGAAAAGTGTGCATTTACTGCCCCATAACTTACATGGGGTTGACCAAACTTGCAGAAACATGTTTATTTCTGCTGAAAAACACGTTTTGACACTTTCTGCACACTGGGGTTAAGAGCTGACTGTGTGGGCTCTTCTGAGCTTTGCTGTTACATGGGGATTCAGTTGTCTGAAAAAACGCGTTTATTTCGGGCTGAAAAACACGTTTTGAAAAGTGTGCATTTACTGCCCCATAACTTACATGGGGTTGACCAAACTTGCAGAAACATGTTTATTTCTGCTGAAAAACACGTTTTGACACTGTCTGCACACTGGGGTTAAGAGCTGAGTGTGTGGGCTCTTCTGAGCCTTGCTGTTACATGGAGATTCAGTTGTCTGAAAAAACGCGTTTATTTCGGGCTGAAAAACACGTTTTGAAAAGTGTGCATTTACTGCCCCATAACTTACATGGGGTTGACCAAACTTGCAGAAACATGTTTATTTCTGCTGAAAAACACATTTTGACACTTTCTGCACACTGGGGTTAAGAGCTGAGTGTGTGGGCTCTTCTGAGCCTTGATGTTACATGGGGATTCAGTTGTCTGAAAAAACGCGTTTATTTCGGGCTGAAAAACACGTTTTGAAAAGTGTGCATTTACTGCCCCATAACTTACATGGGGTTGACCAAACTTGCAGAAACATGTTTATTTCTGCTGAAAAACACGTTTTGACACTTTCTGCACACTGGGGTTAAGATCTGAGTGTGTGGGCTCTTCTGAGCCTTGATGTTACATGGGAATTCAGTTGTCTGAAAAAACGCGTTTATTTCGGGCTGAAAAACACGTTTTGAAAAGTGTGCATTTACTGCCCCATAACTTACATGGGGTTGACCAAACTTGCAGAAACATGTTTATTTCTGCTGAAAAACACGTTCTGACACTTTCTGCACACTGGGGTTAAGATCTGAGTGTGTGGGCTCTTCTGAGCCTTGCTGTTACATGGGGATTCAGTTGTCTGAAAAAACGCGTTTATTTCGGGCTGAAAAACACGTTTTGAAAAGTGTGCATTTACTGACCCATAACTTACATGGGGTTGACCAAAGTTGCAGAAACATGTTTATTTCTGCTGAAAAACACGTTTTGACACTTTCTGCACACTGGGGTTAAGAGCTGAGTGTGTGGGCTCTTCTGAGCCTTGATGTTACATGGGGATTCAGTTGTCTGAAAAAACGCGTTTATTTCGGGCTGAAAAACACGTTTTGAAAAGTGTGCATTTACTGCCCCATAACTTACATGGGGTTGACCAAACTTGCAGAAACATGTTTATTTCTGCTGAAAAACACGTTTTGACACTTTCTGCACACTGGGGTTAAGAGCTGAGTGTGTGGGCTCTTCTGAGCCTTGATGTTACATGGGGATTCAGTTGTCTGAAAAAACGCGTTTATTTCGGGCTGAAAAACACGTTTTGAAAAGTGTGCATTTACTGCCCCATAACTTACATGGGGTTGACCAAACTTGCAGAAACATGTTTATTTCTGCTGAAAAACACGTTCTGACACTTTCTGCACAATGGGGTTAAGATCTGAGTGTGTGGGCTCTTCTGAGCATTGCTGTTACATGGGGATTCAGTTGTCTGAAAAAACGCGTTTATTTCGGGCTGAAAAACACGTTTTGAAAAGTGTGCATTTACTGCCCCATAACTTACATGGGGTTGACCAAACTTGCAGAAACATGTTTATTTCTGCTGAAAAACACATTTTGACACTTTCTGCACACTGGGGTTAAGAGCTGAGTGTGTGGGCTCTTCTGAGCCTTGATGTTACATGGGGATTCAGTTGTCTGAAAAAACGCGTTTATTTCGGGCTGAAAAACACGTTTTGAAAAGTGTGCATTTACTGCCCCATAACTTACATGGGGTTGACCAAACTTGCAGAAACATGTTTATTTCTGCTGAAAAACACGTTTTGACACTTTCTGCACACTGGGGTTAAGAGCTGAGTGTGTGGGCTCTTCTGAGCTTTGCTGTTACATGGGGATTCAGTTGTCTGAAAAAACGCGTTTATTTCGGGCTGAAAAACACGTTTTGAAAAGTGTGCATTTACTGCCCCATAACTTACATGGGGTTGACCAAACTTGCAGAAACATGTTTATTTCTGCTGAAAAACACGTTCTGACACTTTCTGCACACTGGGGTTAAGATCTGAGTGTGTGGGCTCTTCTGAGCCTTGCTGTTACATGGGGATTCAGTTGTCTGAAAAAACGCGTTTATTTCGGGCTGAAAAACACGTTTTGAAAAGTGTGCATTTACTGCCCCATAACTTACATGGGGTTGACCAAACTTGCAGAAACATGTTTATTTCTGCTGAAAAACACGTTTTGACACTTTCTGCACACTGGGGTTAAGAGCTGAGTGTGTGGGCTCTTCTGAACCTTGCTGTTACATGGAGATTCAGTTGTCTGAAAAAACGCGTTTATTTCGGGCTGAAAAACACGTTTTGAAAAGTGTGCATTTACTGCCCCATAACTTACATGGGGTTGACCAAACTTGCAGAAACATGTTTATTTCTGCTGAAAAACACATTTTGACACTTTCTGCACACTGGGGTTAAGAGCTGAGTGTGTGGGCTCTTCTGAGCCTTGATGTTACATGGGGATTCAGTTGTCTGAAAAAACGCGTTTATTTCGGGCTGAAAAACACGTTTTGAAAAGTGTGCATTTACTGCCCCATAACTTACATGGGGTTGACCAAACTTGCAGAAACATGTTTATTTCTGCTGAAAAACACGTTTTGACACTTTCTGCACACTGGGGTTAAGAGCTGAGTGTGTGGGCTCTTCTGAGCCTTGCTGTTACATGGAGATTCAGTTGTCTAAAAAAACGCGTTTATTTCGGGCTGAAAAACACGTTTTGAAAAGTGTGCATTTACTGCCCCATAACTTACATGGGGTTGACCAAACTTGCAGAAACATGTTTATTTCTGCTGAAAAACACATTTTGACACTTTCTGCACACTGGGGTTAAGAGCTGAGTGTGTGGGCTCTTCTGAGCCTTGATGTTACATGGGGATTCAGTTGTCTGAAAAAACACGTTTATTTCGGGCTGAAAAACACGTTTTGAAAAGTGTGCATTTACTGCCCCATAACTTACATGGGGTTGACCAAACTTGCAGAAACATGTTTATTTCTGCTGAAAAACACGTTTTGACACTTTCTGCACACTGGGGTTAAGATCTGAGTGTCTGGGCTCTTCTGAGCCTTGATGTTACATGGGAATTCAGTTGTCTGAAAAAACGCGTTTATTTCGGGCTGAAAAACACGTTTTGAAAAGTGTGCATTTACTGCCCCATAACTTACATGGGGTTGACCAAACTTGCAGAAACATGTTTATTTCTGCTGAAAAACACGTTTTGACACTTTCTGCACACTAGGGTTAAGAGCTGAGTGTGTGGGCTCTTCTGAGCCTTGATGTTACATGGGGATTCAGTTGTCTGAAAAAACGCGTTTATTTCGGGCTGAAAAACACGTTTTGAAAAGTGTGCTGTTACTGCCCCATAACTTACATGGGGTTGACCAAACTTGCAGAAACATGTTTATTTCTGCTGAAAAACACGTTTTGACACTTTCTGCACACTGGGGTTAAGAGCTGAGTGTGTGGGCTCTTCTGAGCCTTGCTGTTACATGGGGATTCAGTTGTCTGAAAAAACGCGTTTATTTCGGGCTGAAAAACACGTTTTGAAAAGTGTGCATTTACTGCCCCATAACTTACATGGGGTTGACCAAACTTGCAGAAACATGTTTATTTCTGCTGAAAAACACGTTTTGACACTTTCTGCACACTGGGGTTAAGAGCTGAGTGTGTGGGCTCTTCTGAGCCTTGATGTTACATGGGGATTCAGTTGTCTGAAAAAACGCGTTTATTTCGGGCTGAAAAACACGTTTTGAAAAGTGTGCATTTACTGCCCCATAACTTACATGGGGTTGACCAAACTTGCAGAAACATGTTTATTTCTGCTGAAAAACACGTTCTGACACTTTCTGCACAGTGGGGTTAAGATCTGAGTGTGTGGGCTCTTCTGAGCCTTGCTGTTACATGGGGATTCAGTTGTCTGAAAAAACGCGTTTATTTCGGGCTGAAAAACACGTTTTGAAAAGTGTGCATTTACTGACCCATAACTTACATGGGGTTGACCAAAGTTGCAGAAACATGTTTATTTCTGCTGAAAAACACGTTTTGACACTTTCTGCACACTGGGGTTAAGAGCTGAGTGTGTGGGCTCTTCTGAGCCTTGATGTTACATGGGGATTCAGTTGTCTGAAAAAACGCGTTTATTTCGGGCTGAAAAACACGTTTTGAAAAGTGTGCATTTACTGCCCCATAACTTACATGGGGTTGACCAAACTTGCAGAAACATGTTTATTTCTGCTGAAAAACACGTTTTGACACTTTCTGCACACTGGGGTTAAGAGCTGAGTGTGTGGGCTCTTCTGAGCCTTGATGTTACATGGGGATTCAGTTGTCTGAAAAAACGCGTTTATTTCGGGCTGAAAAACACGTTTTGAAAAGTGTGCATTTACTGCCCCATAACTTACATGGGGTTGACCAAACTTGCAGAAACATGTTTATTTCTGCTGAAAAACACGTTCTGACACTTTCTGCACACTGGGGTTAAGATCTGAGTGTGTGGGCTCTTCTGAGCCTTGCTGTTACATGGGGATTCAGTTGTCTGAAATAACGCGTTTATTTCGGGCTGAAAAACACGTTTTGAAAAGTGTGCATTTACTGACCCATAACTTACATGGGGTTGACCAAACTTGCAGAAACATGTTTATTTCTGCTGAAAAACACGTTTTGACACTTTCTGCACACTGGGGTTAAGAGCTGAGTGTGTGGGCTCTTCTGAGCCTTGATGTTACATGGGGATTCAGTTGTCTGAAAAAACGCGTTTATTTCGGGCTGAAAAACACGTTTTGAAAAGTGTGCATTTACTGCCCCATAACTTACATGGGGTTGACCAAACTTGCAGAAACATGTTTATTTCTGCTGAAAAACACGTTCTGACACTTTCTGCACACTGGGGTTAAGATCTGAGTGTGTGGGCTCTTCTGAGCCTTGCTGTTACATGGGGATTCAGTTGTCTGAAAAAACGCGTTTATTTCGGGCTGAAAAACACGTTTTGAAAAGTGTGCATTTACTGACCCATAACTTACATGGGGTTGACCAAACTTGCAGAAACATGTTTATTTCTGCTGAAAAACACGTTTTGACACTTTCTGCACACTGGGGTTAAGAGCTGAGTGTGTGGGCTCTTCTGAGCCTTGATGTTACATGGGGATTCAGTTGTCTGAAAAAACGCGTTTATTTCGGGCTGAAAAACACGTTTTGAAAAGTGTGCTGTTACTGCCCCATAACTTACATGGGGTTGACCAAACTTGCAGAAACATGTTTATTTCTGCTGAAAAACACGTTTTGACACTTTCTGCACACTGGGGTTAAGAGCTGAGTGTGTGGGCTCTTCTGAGCCTTGCTGTTACATGGGGATTCAGTTGTCTGAAAAAACGCGTTTATTTCGGGCTGAAAAACACGTTTTGAAAAGTGTGCATTTACTGCCCCATAACTTTCATGGGGTTGACCAAACTTGCAGAAACATGTTTATTTCTGCTGAAAAACACGTTTTGACACTTTCTGCACACTGGGGTTAAGAGCTGAGTGTGTGGGCTCTTCTGAGCCTTGATGTTACATGGGGATTCAGTTGTCTGACAAAACGCGTTTATTTCGGGCTGAAAAACACGTTTTGAAAAGTGTGCATTTACTGCCCCATAACTTACATGGGGTTGACCAAACTTGCAGAAACATGTTTATTTCTGCTGAAAAACACGTTCTGACACTTTCTGCACAATGGGGTTAAGATCTGAGTATGTGGGCTCTTCTGAACCTTGCTGTTACATGGGGATTCAGTTGTCTGAAAAAACGCGTTTATTTCGGGCTGAAAAACACGTTTTGAAAAGTGTGCATTTACTGCCCCATAACTTACATGGGGTTGACCAAACTTGCAGAAACATGTTTATTTCTGCTGAAAAACACGTTCTGACACTTTCTGCACACTGGGGTTAAGATCTGAGTGTGTGGGCTCTTCTGAGCTTTGCTGTTACATGGGGATTCAGTTGTCTGAAAAAACGCGTTTATTTCGGGCTGAAAAACACGTTTTGAAAAGTGTGCATTTACTGCCCCATAACTTACATGGGGTTGACCAAACTTGCAGAAACATGTTTATTTCTGCTGAAAAACACGTTCTGACACTTTCTGCACAATGGGGTTAAGATCTGAGTGTGTGGGCTCTTCTGAGCCTTGCTGTTACATGGGGATTCAGTTGTCTGAAAAAACGCGTTTATTTCGGGCTGAAAAACACGTTTTGAAAAGTGTGCATTTACTGCCCCATAACTTACATGGGGTTGACCAAACTTGCAGAAACATGTTTATTTCTGCTGAAAAACACATTTTGACACTTTCTGCACACTGGGGTTAAGAGCTGAGTATGTGGGCTCTTCTGAGCCTTGATGTTACATGGGGATTCAGTTGTCTGAAAAAACGCGTTTATTTCGGGCTGAAAAACACGTTTTGAAAAGTGTGCATTTACTGCCCCATAACTTACATGGGGTTGACCAAACTTGCAGAAACATGTTTATTTCTGCTGAAAAACACGTTCTGACACTTTCTGCACACTGGGGTTAAGATCTGAGTGTGTGGGCTCTTCTGAGCCTTGCTGTTACATGGGGATTCAGTTGTCTGAAAAAACGCGTTTATTTCGGGCTGAAAAACACGTTTTGAAAAGTGTGCATTTACTGCCCCATAACTTACATGGGGTTGACCAAACTTGCAGAAACATGTTTATTTCTGCTGAAAAACACGTTTTGACACTTTCTGCACACTGGGGTTAAGAGCTGAGTGTGTGGGCTCTTCTGAACCTTGCTGTTACATGGAGATTCAGTTGTCTGAAAAAACGCGTTTATTTCGGGCTGAAAAACACGTTTTGAAAAGTGTGCATTTACTGCCCCATAACTTACATGGGGTTGACCAAACTTGCAGAAACATGTTTATTTCTGCTGAAAAACACATTTTGACACTTTCTGCACACTGGGGTTAAGAGCTGAGTGTGTGGGCTCTTCTGAGCCTTGATGTTACATGGGGATTCAGTTGTCTGAAAAAACGCGTTTATTTCGGGCTGAAAAACACGTTTTGAAAAGTGTGCATTTACTGCCCCATAACTTACATGGGGTTGACCAAACTTGCAGAAACATGTTTATTTCTGCTGAAAAACACGTTTTGACACTTTCTGCACACTGGGGTTAAGAGCTGAGTGTGTGGGCTC
This sequence comes from Lepisosteus platostomus, assembly GCF_059453375.1. Classification (NCBI taxonomy): domain Eukaryota; kingdom Metazoa; phylum Chordata; class Actinopteri; order Semionotiformes; family Lepisosteidae; genus Lepisosteus; species Lepisosteus platostomus. The sequence continues at coordinate 156,874 of NW_028291694.1, forward strand.
TTCTGAGCCTTGCTGTTACATGGAGATTCAGTTGTCTAAAAAAACGCGTTTATTTCGGGCTGAAAAACACGTTTTGAAAAGTGTGCATTTACTGCCCCATAACTTACATGGGGTTGACCAAACTTGCAGAAACATGTTTATTTCTGCTGAAAAACACATTTTGACACTTTCTGCACACTGGGGTTAAGAGCTGAGTGTGTGGGCTCTTCTGAGCCTTGATGTTACATGGGGATTCAGTTGTCTGAAAAAACACGTTTATTTCGGGCTGAAAAACACGTTTTGAAAAGTGTGCATTTACTGCCCCATAACTTACATGGGGTTGACCAAACTTGCAGAAACATGTTTATTTCTGCTGAAAAACACGTTTTGACACTTTCTGCACACTGGGGTTAAGATCTGAGTGTCTGGGCTCTTCTGAGCCTTGATGTTACATGGGAATTCAGTTGTCTGAAAAAACGCGTTTATTTCGGGCTGAAAAACACGTTTTGAAAAGTGTGCATTTACTGCCCCATAACTTACATGGGGTTGACCAAACTTGCAGAAACATGTTTATTTCTGCTGAAAAACACGTTTTGACACTTTCTGCACACTAGGGTTAAGAGCTGAGTGTGTGGGCTCTTCTGAGCCTTGATGTTACATGGGGATTCAGTTGTCTGAAAAAACGCGTTTATTTCGGGCTGAAAAACACGTTTTGAAAAGTGTGCTGTTACTGCCCCATAACTTACATGGGGTTGACCAAACTTGCAGAAACATGTTTATTTCTGCTGAAAAACACGTTTTGACACTTTCTGCACACTGGGGTTAAGAGCTGAGTGTGTGGGCTCTTCTGAGCCTTGCTGTTACATGGGGATTCAGTTGTCTGAAAAAACGCGTTTATTTCGGGCTGAAAAACACGTTTTGAAAAGTGTGCATTTACTGCCCCATAACTTACATGGGGTTGACCAAACTTGCAGAAACATGTTTATTTCTGCTGAAAAACACGTTTTGACACTTTCTGCACACTGGGGTTAAGAGCTGAGTGTGTGGGCTCTTCTGAGCCTTGATGTTACATGGGGATTCAGTTGTCTGAAAAAACGCGTTTATTTCGGGCTGAAAAACACGTTTTGAAAAGTGTGCATTTACTGCCCCATAACTTACATGGGGTTGACCAAACTTGCAGAAACATGTTTATTTCTGCTGAAAAACACGTTCTGACACTTTCTGCACAGTGGGGTTAAGATCTGAGTGTGTGGGCTCTTCTGAGCCTTGCTGTTACATGGGGATTCAGTTGTCTGAAAAAACGCGTTTATTTCGGGCTGAAAAACACGTTTTGAAAAGTGTGCATTTACTGACCCATAACTTACATGGGGTTGACCAAAGTTGCAGAAACATGTATATTTCTGCTGAAAAACACGTTTTGACACTTTCTGCACACTGGGGTTAAGAGCTGAGTGTGTGGGCTCTTCTGAGCCTTGATGTTACATGGGGATTCAGTTGTCTGAAAAAACGCGTTTATTTCGGGCTGAAAAACACGTTTTGAAAAGTGTGCATTTACTGCCCCATAACTTACATGGGGTTGACCAAACTTGCAGAAACATGTTTATTTCTGCTGAAAAACACGTTCTGACACTTTCTGCACACTGGGGTTAAGATCTGAGTGTGTGGGCTCTTCTGAGCCTTGCTGTTACATGGGGATTCAGTTGTCTGAAAAAACGCGTTTATTTCGGGCTGAAAAACACGTTTTGAAAAGTGTGCATTTACTGACCCATAACTTACATGGGGTTGACCAAACTTGCAGAAACATGTTTATTTCTGCTGAAAAACACGTTTTGACACTTTCTGCACACTGGGGTTAAGAGCTGAGTGTGTGGGCTCTTCTGAGCCTTGATGTTACATGGGGATTCAGTTGTCTGAAAAAACGCGTTTATTTCGGGCTGAAAAACACGTTTTGAAAAGTGTGCATTTACTGCCCCATAACTTACATGGGGTTGACCAAACTTGCAGAAACATGTTTATTTCTGCTGAAAAACACGTTCTGACACTTTCTGCACACTGGGGTTAAGATCTGAGTGTGTGGGCTCTTCTGAGCCTTGCTGTTACATGGGGATTCAGTTGTCTGAAAAAACGCGTTTATTTCGGGCTGAAAAACACGTTTTGAAAAGTGTGCATTTACTGACCCATAACTTACATGGGGTTGACCAAACTTGCAGAAACATGTTTATTTCTGCTGAAAAACACGTTTTGACACTTTCTGCACACTGGGGTTAAGAGCTGAGTGTGTGGGCTCTTCTGAGCCTTGATGTTACATGGGGATTCAGTTGTCTGAAAAAACGCGTTTATTTCGGGCTGAAAAACACGTTTTGAAAAGTGTGCTGTTACTGCCCCATAACTTACATGGGGTTGACCAAACTTGCAGAAACATGTTTATTTCTGCTGAAAAACACGTTTTGACACTTTCTGCACACTGGGGTTAAGAGCTGAGTGTGTGGGCTCTTCTGAGCCTTGCTGTTACATGGGGATTCAGTTGTCTGAAAAAACGCGTTTATTTCGGGCTGAAAAACACGTTTTGAAAAGTGTGCATTTACTGCCCCATAACTTTCATGGGGTTGACCAAACTTGCAGAAACATGTTTATTTCTGCTGAAAAACACGTTTTGACACTTTCTGCACACTGGGGTTAAGAGCTGAGTGTGTGGGCTCTTCTGAGCCTTGATGTTACATGGGGATTCAGTTGTCTGACAAAACGCGTTTATTTCGGGCTGAAAAACACGTTTTGAAAAGTGTGCATTTACTGCCCCATAACTTACATGGGGTTGACCAAACTTGCAGAAACATGTTTATTTCTGCTGAAAAACACGTTCTGACACTTTCTGCACAATGGGGTTAAGATCTGAGTATGTGGGCTCTTCTGAACCTTGCTGTTACATGGGGATTCAGTTGTCTGAAAAAACGCGTTTATTTCGGGCTGAAAAACACGTTTTGAAAAGTGTGCATTTACTGCCCCATAACTTACATGGGGTTGACCAAACTTGCAGAAACATGTTTATTTCTGCTGAAAAACACGTTCTGACACTTTCTGCACACTGGGGTTAAGATCTGAGTGTGTGGGCTCTTCTGAGCTTTGCTGTTACATGGGGATTCAGTTGTCTGAAAAAACGCGTTTATTTCGGGCTGAAAAACACGTTTTGAAAAGTGTGCATTTACTGCCCCATAACTTACATGGGGTTGACCAAACTTGCAGAAACATGTTTATTTCTGCTGAAAAACACGTTCTGACACTTTCTGCACAATGGGGTTAAGATCTGAGTGTGTGGGCTCTTCTGAGCCTTGCTGTTACATGGGGATTCAGTTGTCTGAAAAAACGCGTTTATTTCGGGCTGAAAAACACGTTTTGAAAAGTGTGCATTTACTGCCCCATAACTTACATGGGGTTGACCAAACTTGCAGAAACATGTTTATTTCTGCTGAAAAACACATTTTGACACTTTCTGCACACTGGGGTTAAGAGCTGAGTATGTGGGCTCTTCTGAGCCTTGATGTTACATGGGGATTCAGTTGTCTGAAAAAACGCGTTTATTTCGGGCTGAAAAACACGTTTTGAAAAGTGTGCATTTACTGCCCCATAACTTACATGGGGTTGACCAAACTTGCAGAAACATGTTTATTTCTGCTGAAAAACACGTTCTGACACTTTCTGCACACTGGGGTTAAGATCTGAGTGTGTGGGCTCTTCTGAGCTTTGCTGTTACATGGGGATTCAGTTGTCTGAAAAAACGCGTTTATTTCGGGCTGAAAAACACGTTTTGAAAAGTGTGCATTTACTGCCCCATAACTTACATGGGGTTGACCAAACTTGCAGAAACATGTTTATTTCTGCTGAAAAACACATTTTGACACTTTCTGCACACTGGGGTTAAGAGCTGAGTGTGTGGGCTCTTCTGAGCCTTGATGTTACATGGGGATTCAGTTGTCTGAAAAAACGCGTTTATTTCGGGCTGAAAAACACGTTTTGAAAAGTGTGCATTTACTGCCCCATAACTTACATGGGGTTGACCAAACTTGCAGAAACATGTTTATTTCTGCTGAAAAACACGTTTTGACACTTTCTGCACACTGGGGTTAAGAGCTGACTGTGTGGGCTCTTCTGAGCTTTGCTGTTACATGGGGATTCAGTTGTCTGAAAAAACGCGTTTATTTCGGGCTGAAAAACACGTTTTGAAAAGTGTGCATTTACTGCCCCATAACTTACATGGGGTTGACCAAACTTGCAGAAACATGTTTATTTCTGCTGAAAAACACGTTTTGACACTGTCTGCACACTGGGGTTAAGAGCTGAGTGTGTGGGCTCTTCTGAGCCTTGCTGTTACATGGAGATTCAGTTGTCTGAAAAAACGCGTTTATTTCGGGCTGAAAAACACGTTTTGAAAAGTGTGCATTTACTGCCCCATAACTTACATGGGGTTGACCAAACTTGCAGAAACATGTTTATTTCTGCTGAAAAACACATTTTGACACTTTCTGCACACTGGGGTTAAGAGCTGAGTGTGTGGGCTCTTCTGAGCCTTGATGTTACATGGGGATTCAGTTGTCTGAAAAAACGCGTTTATTTCGGGCTGAAAAACACGTTTTGAAAAGTGTGCATTTACTGCCCCATAACTTACATGGGGTTGACCAAACTTGCAGAAACATGTTTATTTCTGCTGAAAAACACGTTTTGACACTTTCTGCACACTGGGGTTAAGAGCTGAGTGTGTGGGCTCTTCTAAGCCTTGCTGTTACATGGAGATTCAGTTGTCTAAAAAAACGCGTTTATTTCGGGCTGAAAAACACGTTTTGAAAAGTGTGCATTTACTGCCCCATAACTTACATGGGGTTGACCAAACTTGCAGAAACATGTTTATTTCTGCTGAAAAACACATTTTGACACTTTCTGCACACTGGGGTTAAGAGCTGAGTGTGTGGGCTCTTCTGAGCCTTGATGTTACATGGGGATTCAGTTGTCTGAAAAAACGCGTTTATTTCGGGCTGAAAAACACGTTTTGAAAAGTGTGCATTTACTGCCCCATAACTTACATGGGGTTGACCAAACTTGCAGAAACATGTTTATTTCTGCTGAAAAACACGTTTTGACACTTTCTGCACACTGGGGTTAAGATCTGAGTGTGTGGGCTCTTCTGAGCCTTGATGTTACATGGGAATTCAGTTGTCTGAAAAAACGCGTTTATTTCGGGCTGAAAAACACGTTTTGAAAAGTGTGCATTTACTGCCCCATAACTTACATGGGGTTGACCAAACTTGCAGAAACATGTTTATTTCTGCTGAAAAACACGTTTTGACACTTTCTGCACACTGGGGTTAAGAGCTGAGTGTGTGGGCTCTTCTGAACCTTGCTGTTACATGGAGATTCAGTTGTCTGAAAAAACGCGTTTATTTCGGGCTGAAAAACACGTTTTGAAAAGTGTGCATTTACTGCCCCATAACTTACATGGGGTTGACCAAACTTGCAGAAACATGTTTATTTCTGCTGAAAAACACATTTTGACACTTTCTGCACACTGGGGTTAAGAGCTGAGTGTGTGGGCTCTTCTGAGCCTTGATGTTACATGGGGATTCAGTTGTCTGAAAAAACGCGTTTATTTCGGGCTGAAAAACACGTTTTGAAAAGTGTGCATTTACTGCCCCATAACTTACATGGGGTTGACCAAACTTGCAGAAACATGTTTATTTCTGCTGAAAAACACGTTTTGACACTTTCTGCACACTGGGGTTAAGATCTGAGTGTCTGGGCTCTTCTGAGCCTTGATGTTACATGGGAATTCAGTTGTCTGAAAAAACGCGTTTATTTCGGGCTGAAAAAACGTTTTGAAAAGTGTGCATTTACTGCCCCATAACTTACATGGGGTTGACCAAACTTGCAGAAACATGTTTATTTCTGCTGAAAAACACGTTTTGACACTTTCTGCACACTAGGGTTAAGAGCTGAGTGTGTGGGCTCTTCTGAGCCTTGATGTTACATGGGGATTCAGTTGTCTGAAAAAACGCGTTTATTTCGGGCTGAAAAACACGTTTTGAAAAGTGTGCTGTTACTGCCCCATAACTTACATGGGGTTGACCAAACTTGCAGAAACATGTTTATTTCTGCTGAAAAACACGTTTTGACACTTTCTGCACACTGGGGTTAAGAGCTGAGTGTGTGGGCTCTTCTGAGCCTTGCTGTTACATGGGGATTCAGTTGTCTGAAAAAACGCGTTTATTTCGGGCTGAAAAACACGTTTTGAAAAGTGTGCATTTACTGCCCCATAACTTTCATGGGGTTGACCAAACTTGCAGAAACATGTTTATTTCTGCTGAAAAACACGTTTTGACACTTTCTGCACACTGGGGTTAAGAGCTGAGTGTGTGGGCTCTTCTGAGCCTTGATGTTACATGGGGATTCAGTTGTCTGAAAAAACGCGTTTATTTCGGGCTGAAAAACACGTTTTGAAAAGTGTGCATTTACTGCCCCATAACTTACATGGGGTTGACCAAACTTGCAGAAACATGTTTATTTCTGCTGAAAAACACGTTCTGACACTTTCTGCACAATGGGGTTAAGATCTGAGTATGTGGGCTCTTCTGAACCTTGCTGTTACATGGGGATTCAGTTGTCTGAAAAAACGCGTTTATTTCGGGCTGAAAAACACGTTTTGAAAAGTGTGCATTTACTGCCCCATAACTTACATGGGGTTGACCAAACTTGCAGAAACATGTTTATTTCTGCTGAAAAACACGTTCTGACACTTTCTGCACACTGGGGTTAAGATCTGAGTGTGTGGGCTCTTCTGAGCTTTGCTGTTACATGGGGATTCAGTTGTCTGAAAAAACGCGTTTATTTCGGGCTGAAAAACACGTTTTGAAAAGTGTGAATTTACTGCCCCATAACTTACAAGGGGTTGACCAAACTTGCAGAAACATGTTTATTTCTGCTGAAAAACACGTTCTGACACTTTCTGCACAATGGGGTTAAGATCTGAGTGTGTGGGCTCTTCTGAGCCTTGCTGTTACATGGGGATTCAGTTGTCTGAAAAAACGCGTTTATTTCGGGCTGAAAAACACGTTTTGAAAAGTGTGCATTTACTGCCCCATAACTTACATGGGGTTGACCAAACTTGCAGAAACATGTTTATTTCTGCTGAAAAACACATTTTGACACTTTCTGCACACTGGGGTTAAGAGCTGAGTGTGTGGGCTCTTCTGAGCCTTGATGTTACATGGGGATTCAGTTGTCTGAAAAAACGCGTTTATTTCGGGCTGAAAAACACGTTTTGAAAAGTGTGCATTTACTGCCCCATAACTTACATGGGGTTGACCAAACTTGCAGAAACATGTTTATTTCTGCTGAAAAACACGTTTTGACACTTTCTGCACACTGGGGTTAAGAGCTGAGTGTGTGGGCTCTTCTGAGCCTTGATGTTACATGGGGATTCAGTTGTCTGAAAAAACGCGTTTATTTCGGGCTGAAAAACACGTTTTGAAAAGTGTGCATTTACTGCCCCATAACTTACATGGGGTTGACCAAACTTGCAGAAACATGTTTATTTCTGCTGAAAAACACATTTTGACACTTTCTGCACACTGGGGTTAAGAGCTGAGTGTGTGGGCTCTTCTGAGCCTTGATGTTACATGGGGATTCAGTTGTCTGAAAAAACGCGTTTATTTCGGGCTGAAAAACACGTTTTGAAAAGTGTGCATTTACTGCCCCATAACTTACATGGGGTTGACCAAACTTGCAGAAACATGTTTATTTCTGCTGAAAAACACGTTTTGACACTTTCTGCACACTGGGGTTAAGATCTGAGTGTGTGGGCTCTTCTGAGCCTTGATGTTACATGGGAATTCAGTTGTCTGAAAAAACGCGTTTATTTCGGGCTGAAAAACACGTTTTGAAAAGTGTGCATTTACTGCCCCATAACTTACATGGGGTTGACCAAACTTGCAGAAACATGTTTATTTCTGCTGAAAAACACGTTTTGACACTTTCTGCACACTGGGGTTAAGAGCTGAGTGTGTGGGCTCTTCTGAGCCTTGATGTTACATGGGGATTCAGTTGTCTGAAAAAACGCGTTTATTTCGGGCTGAAAAACACGTTTTGAAAAGTGTGCATTTACTGCCCCATAACTTACATGGGGTTGACCAAACTTGCAGAAACATGTTTATTTCTGCAGAAAAACACGTTCTGACACTTTCTGCACACTGGGGTTAAGAGCTGAGTGTGTGGGCTCTTCTGAGCCTTGCTGTTACATGGGGATTCAGTTGTCTGAAAAAACGCGTTTATTTCGGGCTGAAAAACACGTTTTGAAAAGTGTGCATTTACTGACCCATAACTTACATGGGGTTGACCAAACTTGCAGAAACATGTTTATTTCTGCTGAAAAACACGTTTTGACACTTTCTGCACACTGGGGTTAAGAGCTGAGTGTGTGGGCTCTTCTGAGCCTTGATGTTACATGGGGATTCAGTTGTCTGAAAAAACGCGTTTATTTCGGGCTGAAAAACACGTTTTGAAAAGTGTGCATTTACTGCCCCATAACTTACATGGGGTTGACCAAACTTGCAGAAACATGTTTATTTCTGCTGAAAAACACATTTTGACACTTTCTGCACACTGGGGTTAAGAGCTGAGTGTGTGGGCTCTTCTGAGCCTTGATGTTACATGGGGATTCAGTTGTCTGAAAAAACGCGTTTATTTCGGGCTGAAAAACACGTTTTGAAAAGTGTGCATTTACTGCCCCATAACTTACATGGGGTTGACCAAACTTGCAGAAACATGTTTATTTCTGCTGAAAAACACGTTTTGACACTTTCTGCACACTGGGGTTAAGAGCTGAGTGTGTGGGCTCTTCTAAGCCTTGCTGTTACATGGAGATTCAGTTGTCTAAAAAAACGCGTTTATTTCGGGCTGAAAAACACGTTTTGAAAAGTGTGCATTTACTGCCCCATAACTTACATGGGGTTGACCAAACTTGCAGAAACATGTTTATTTCTGCTGAAAAACACATTTTGACACTTTCTGCACACTGGGGTTAAGAGCTGAGTGTGTGGGCTCTTCTGAGCCTTGCTGTTACATGGGGATTCAGTTGTCTGAAAAAACGCGTTTATTTCGGGCTGAAAAACACGTTTTGAAAAGTGTGCATTTACTGCCCCATAACTTACATGGGGTTGACCAAACTTGCAGAAACATGTTTATTTCTGCTGAAAAACACATTTTGACACTTTCTGCACACTGGGGTTAAGAGCTGAGTGTGTGGGCTCTTCTGAGCCTTGATGTTACATGGGGATTCAGTTGTCTGAAAAAACGCGTTTATTTCGGGCTGAAAAACACGTTTTGAAAAGTGTGCATTTACTGCCCCATAACTTACATGGGGTTGACCAAACTAGCAGAAACATGTTTATTTCTGCTGAAAAACACGTTTTGACACTTTCTGCACACTGGGGTTAAGAGCTGAGTGTGTGGGCTCTTCTGAGCCTTGCTGTTACATGGGGATTCAGTTGTCTGAAAAAACGCGTTTATTTCGGGCTGAAAAACACGTTTTGAAAAGTGTGCATTTACTGCCCCATAACTTACATGGGGTTGACCAAACTTGCAGAAACATGTTTATTTCTGCTGAAAAACACGTTTTGACACTTTCTGCACACTGGGGTTAAGAGCTGAGTGTGTGGGCTCTTCTGAGCCTTGATGTTACTTGGGGATTCAGTTGTCTGAAAAAACGCGTTTATTTCGGGCTGAAAAACACGTTTTGAAAAGTGTGCATTTACTGCCCCATAACTTACATGGGGTTGACCAAACTTGCAGAAACATGTTTATTTCTGCTGAAAAACACGTTCTGACACTTTCTGCACAATGGGGTTAAGATCTGAGTGTGTGGGCTCTTCTGAGCATTGCTGTTACATGGGGATTCAGTTGTCTGAAAAAACGCGTTTATTTCGGGCTGAAAAACACGTTTTGAAAAGTGTGCATTTACTGCCCCATAACTTACATGGGGTTGACCAAACTTGCAGAAACATGTTTATTTCTGCTGAAAAACACATTTTGACACTTTCTGCACACTGGGGTTAAGAGCTGAGTGTGTGGGCTCTTCTGAGCCTTGATGTTACATGGGGATTCAGTTGTCTGAAAAAACGCGTTTATTTCGGGCTGAAAAACACGTTTTGAAAAGTGTGCATTTACTGCCCCATAACTTACATGGGGTTGACCAAACTTGCAGAAACATGTTTATTTCTGCTGAAAAACACGTTTTGACACTTTCTGCACACTGGGGTTAAGAGCTGAGTGTGTGGGCTCTTCTGAGCTTTGCTGTTACATGGAGATTCAGTTGTCTGAAAAAACGCGTTTATTTCGGGCTGAAAAACACGTTTTGAAAAGTGTGCATTTACTGCCCCATAACTTACATGGGGTTGACCAAACTTGCAGAAACATGTTTATTTCTGCTGAAAAACACGTTCTGACACTTTCTGCACACTGGGGTTAAGATCTGAGTGTGTGGGCTCTTCTGAGCCTTGCTGTTACATGGGGATTCAGTTGTCTGAAAAAACGCGTTTATTTCGGGCTGAAAAACACGTTTTGAAAAGTGTGCATTTACTGCCCCATAACTTACATGGGGTTGACCAAACTTGCAGAAACATGTTTATTTCTGCTGAAAAACACATTTTGACACTTTCTGCACACTGGGGTTAAGAGCTGAGTGTGTGGGCTCTTCTGAGCCTTGATGTTACATGGGGATTCAGTTGTCTGAAAAAACGCGTTTATTTCGGGCTGAAAAACACGTTTTGAAAAGTGTGCATTTACTGCCCCATAACTTACATGGGGTTGACCAAACTTGCAGAAACATGTTTATTTCTGCTGAAAAACACGTTCTGACACTTTCTGCACAATGGGGTTAAGATCTGAGTGTGTGGGCTCTTCTGAGCCTTGCTGTTACATGGGGATTCAGTTGTCTGAAAAAACGCGTTTATTTCGGGCTGAAAAACACGTTTTGAAAAGTGTGCATTTACTGCCCCATAACTTACATGGGGTTGACCAAACTTGCAGAAACATGTTTATTTCTGCTGAAAAACACATTTTGACACTTTCTGCACACTGGGGTTAAGAGCTGAGTATGTGGGCTCTTCTGAGCCTTGATGTTACATGGGGATTCAGTTGTCTGAAAAAACGCGTTTATTTCGGGCTGAAAAACACGTTTTGAAAAGTGTGCATTTACTGCCCCATAACTTACATGGGGTTGACCAAACTTGCAGAAACATGTTTATTTCTGCTGAAAAACACGTTCTGACACTTTCTGCACACTGGGGTTAAGATCTGAGTGTGTGGGCTCTTCTGAGCTTTGCTGTTACATGGGGATTCAGTTGTCTGAAAAAACGCGTTTATTTCGGGCTGAAAAACACGTTTTGAAAAGTGTGCATTTACTGCCCCATAACTTACATGGGGTTGACCAAACTTGCAGAAACATGTTTATTTCTGCTGAAAAACACATTTTGACACTTTCTGCACACTGGGGTTAAGAGCTGAGTGTGTGGGCTCTTCTGAGCCTTGATGTTACATGGGGATTCAGTTGTCTGAAAAAACGCGTTTATTTCGGGCTGAAAAACACGTTTTGAAAAGTGTGCATTTACTGCCCCATAACTTACATGGGGTTGACCAAACTTGCAGAAACATGTTTATTTCTGCTGAAAAACACGTTTTGACACTTTCTGCACACTGGGGTTAAGAGCTGACTGTGTGGGCTCTTCTGAGCTTTGCTGTTACATGGGGATTCAGTTGTCTGAAAAAACGCGTTTATTTCGGGCTGAAAAACACGTTTTGAAAAGTGTGCATTTACTGCCCCATAACTTACATGGGGTTGACCAAACTTGCAGAAACATGTTTATTTCTGCTGAAAAACACGTTTTGACACTGTCTGCACACTGGGGTTAAGAGCTGAGTGTGTGGGCTCTTCTGAGCCTTGCTGTTACATGGAGATTCAGTTGTCTGAAAAAACGCGTTTATTTCGGGCTGAAAAACACGTTTTGAAAAGTGTGCATTTACTGCCCCATAACTTACATGGGGTTGACCAAACTTGCAGAAACATGTTTATTTCTGCTGAAAAACACATTTTGACACTTTCTGCACACTGGGGTTAAGAGCTGAGTGTGTGGGCTCTTCTGAGCCTTGATGTTACATGGGGATTCAGTTGTCTGAAAAAACGCGTTTATTTCGGGCTGAAAAACACGTTTTGAAAAGTGTGCATTTACTGCCCCATAACTTACATGGGGTTGACCAAACTTGCAGAAACATGTTTATTTCTGCTGAAAAACACATTTTGACACTTTCTGCACACTGGGGTTAAGAGCTGAGTGTGTGGGCTCTTCTGAGCCTTGATGTTACTTGGGGATTCAGTTGTCTGAAAAAACGCGTTTATTTCGGGCTGAAAAACACGTTTTGAAAAGTGTGCATTTACTGCCCCATAACTTACATGGGGTTGACCAAACTTGCAGAAACATGTTTATTTCTGCTGAAAAACACGTTCTGACACTTTCTGCACAATGGGGTTAAGATCTGAGTGTGTGGGCTCTTCTGAGCATTGCTGTTACATGGGGATTCAGTTGTCTGAAAAAACGCGTTTATTTCGGGCTGAAAAACACGTTTTGAAAAGTGTGCATTTACTGCCCCATAACTTACATGGGGTTGACCAAACTTGCAGAAACATGTTTATTTCTGCTGAAAAACACATTTTGACACTTTCTGCACACTGGGGTTAAGAGCTGAGTGTGTGGGCTCTTCTGAGCCTTGATGTTACATGGGGATTCAGTTGTCTGAAAAAACGCGTTTATTTCGGGCTGAAAAACACGTTTTGAAAAGTGTGCATTTACTGCCCCATAACTTACATGGGGTTGACCAAACTTGCAGAAACATGTTTATTTCTGCTGAAAAACACGTTTTGACACTTTCTGCACACTGGGGTTAAGAGCTGAGTGTGTGGGCTCTTCTGAGCTTTGCTGTTACATGGAGATTCAGTTGTCTGAAAAAACGCGTTTATTTCGGGCTGAAAAACACGTTTTGAAAAGTGTGCATTTACTGCCCCATAACTTACATGGGGTTGACCAAACTTGCAGAAACATGTTTATTTCTGCTGAAAAACACGTTCTGACACTTTCTGCACACTGGGGTTAAGATCTGAGTGTGTGGGCTCTTCTGAGCCTTGCTGTTACATGGGGATTCAGTTGTCTGAAAAAACGCGTTTATTTCGGGCTGAAAAACACGTTTTGAAAAGTGTGCATTTACTGCCCCATAACTTACATGGGGTTGACCAAACTTGCAGAAACATGTTTATTTCTGCTGAAAAACACATTTTGACACTTTCTGCACACTGGGGTTAAGAGCTGAGTGTGTGGGCTCTTCTGAGCCTTGATGTTACATGGGGATTCAGTTGTCTGAAAAAACGCGTTTATTTCGGGCTGAAAAACACGTTTTGAAAAGTGTGCATTTACTGCCCCATAACTTACATGGGGTTGACCAAACTTGCAGAAACATGTTTATTTCTGCTGAAAAACACGTTCTGACACTTTCTGCACAATGGGGTTAAGATCTGAGTGTGTGGGCTCTTCTGAGCCTTGCTGTTACATGGGGATTCAGTTGTCTGAAAAAACGCGTTTATTTCGGGCTGAAAAACACGTTTTGAAAAGTGTGCATTTACTGCCCCATAACTTACATGGGGTTGACCAAACTTGCAGAAACATGTTTATTTCTGCTGAAAAACACATTTTGACACTTTCTGCACACTGGGGTTAAGAGCTGAGTATGTGGGCTCTTCTGAGCCTTGATGTTACATGGGGATTCAGTTGTCTGAAAAAACGCGTTTATTTCGGGCTGAAAAACACGTTTTGAAAAGTGTGCATTTACTGCCCCATAACTTACATGGGGTTGACCAAACTTGCAGAAACATGTTTATTTCTGCTGAAAAACACGTTCTGACACTTTCTGCACACTGGGGTTAAGATCTGAGTGTGTGGGCTCTTCTGAGCTTTGCTGTTACATGGGGATTCAGTTGTCTGAAAAAACGCGTTTATTTCGGGCTGAAAAACACGTTTTGAAAAGTGTGCATTTACTGCCCCATAACTTACATGGGGTTGACCAAACTTGCAGAAACATGTTTATTTCTGCTGAAAAACACATTTTGACACTTTCTGCACACTGGGGTTAAGAGCTGAGTGTGTGGGCTCTTCTGAGCCTTGATGTTACATGGGGATTCAGTTGTCTGAAAAAACGCGTTTATTTCGGGCTGAAAAACACGTTTTGAAAAGTGTGCATTTACTGCCCCATAACTTACATGGGGTTGACCAAACTTGCAGAAACATGTTTATTTCTGCTGAAAAACACGTTTTGACACTTTCTGCACACTGGGGTTAAGAGCTGACTGTGTGGGCTCTTCTGAGCTTTGCTGTTACATGGGGATTCAGTTGTCTGAAAAAACGCGTTTATTTCGGGCTGAAAAACACGTTTTGAAAAGTGTGCATTTACTGCCCCATAACTTACATGGGGTTGACCAAACTTGCAGAAACATGTTTATTTCTGCTGAAAAACACGTTTTGACACTGTCTGCACACTGGGGTTAAGAGCTGAGTGTGTGGGCTCTTCTGAGCCTTGCTGTTACATGGAGATTCAGTTGTCTGAAAAAACGCGTTTATTTCGGGCTGAAAAACACGTTTTGAAAAGTGTGCATTTACTGCCCCATAACTTACATGGGGTTGACCAAACTTGCAGAAACATGTTTATTTCTGCTGAAAAACACATTTTGACACTTTCTGCACACTGGGGTTAAGAGCTGAGTGTGTGGGCTCTTCTGAGCCTTGATGTTACATGGGGATTCAGTTGTCTGAAAAAACGCGTTTATTTCGGGCTGAAAAACACGTTTTGAAAAGTGTGCATTTACTGCCCCATAACTTACATGGGGTTGACCAAACTTGCAGAAACATGTTTATTTCTGCTGAAAAACACATTTTGACACTTTCTGCACACTGGGGTTAAGAGCTGAGTGTGTGGGCTCTTCTGAGCCTTGATGTTACATGGGGATTCAGTTGTCTGAAAAAACGCGTTTATTTCGGGCTGAAAAACACGTTTTGAAAAGTGTGCATTTACTGCCCCATAACTTACATGGGGTTGACCAAACTTGCAGAAACATGTTTATTTCTGCTGAAAAACACGTTTTGACACTTTCTGCACACTGGGGTTAAGATCTGAGTGTCTGGGCTCTTCTGAGCCTTGATGTTACATGGGAATTCAGTTGTCTGAAAAAACGCGTTTATTTCGGGCTGAAAAAACGTTTTGAAAAGTGTGCATTTACTGCCCCATAACTTACATGGGGTTGACCAAACTTGCAGAAACATGTTTATTTCTGCTGAAAAACACGTTTTGACACTTTCTGCACACTAGGGTTAAGAGCTGAGTGTGTGGGCTCTTCTGAGCCTTGATGTTACATGGGGATTCAGTTGTCTGAAAAAACGCGTTTATTTCGGGCTGAAAAACACGTTTTGAAAAGTGTGCTGTTACTGCCCCATAACTTACATGGGGTTGACCAAACTTGCAGAAACATGTTTATTTCTGCTGAAAAACACGTTTTGACACTTTCTGCACACTGGGGTTAAGAGCTGAGTGTGTGGGCTCTTCTGAGCCTTGCTGTTACATGGGGATTCAGTTGTCTGAAAAAACGCGTTTATTTCGGGCTGAAAAACACGTTTTGAAAAGTGTGCATTTACTGCCCCATAACTTTCATGGGGTTGACCAAACTTGCAGAAACATGTTTATTTCTGCTGAAAAACACGTTTTGACACTTTCTGCACACTGGGGTTAAGAGCTGAGTGTGTGGGCTCTTCTGAGCCTTGATGTTACATGGGGATTCAGTTGTCTGAAAAAACGCGTTTATTTCGGGCTGAAAAACACGTTTTGAAAAGTGTGCATTTACTGCCCCATAACTTACATGGGGTTGACCAAACTTGCAGAAACATGTTTATTTCTGCTGAAAAACACGTTCTGACACTTTCTGCACAATGGGGTTAAGATCTGAGTATGTGGGCTCTTCTGAACCTTGCTGTTACATGGGGATTCAGTTGTCTGAAAAAACGCGTTTATTTCGGGCTGAAAAACACGTTTTGAAAAGTGTGCATTTACTGCCCCATAACTTACATGGGGTTGACCAAACTTGCAGAAACATGTTTATTTCTGCTGAAAAACACGTTCTGACACTTTCTGCACACTGGGGTTAAGATCTGAGTGTGTGGGCTCTTCTGAGCTTTGCTGTTACATGGGGATTCAGTTGTCTGAAAAAACGCGTTTATTTCGGGCTGAAAAACACGTTTTGAAAAGTGTGAATTTACTGCCCCATAACTTACAAGGGGTTGACCAAACTTGCAGAAACATGTTTATTTCTGCTGAAAAACACGTTCTGACACTTTCTGCACAATGGGGTTAAGATCTGAGTGTGTGGGCTCTTCTGAGCCTTGCTGTTACATGGGGATTCAGTTGTCTGAAAAAACGCGTTTATTTCGGGCTGAAAAACACGTTTTGAAAAGTGTGCATTTACTGCCCCATAACTTACATGGGGTTGACCAAACTTGCAGAAACATGTTTATTTCTGCTGAAAAACACATTTTGACACTTTCTGCACACTGGGGTTAAGAGCTGAGTGTGTGGGCTCTTCTGAGCCTTGATGTTACATGGGGATTCAGTTGTCTGAAAAAACGCGTTTATTTCGGGCTGAAAAACACGTTTTGAAAAGTGTGCATTTACTGCCCCATAACTTACATGGGGTTGACCAAACTTGCAGAAACATGTTTATTTCTGCTGAAAAACACGTTTTGACACTTTCTGCACACTGGGGTTAAGAGCTGAGTGTGTGGGCTCTTCTGAGCCTTGATGTTACATGGGGATTCAGTTGTCTGAAAAAACGCGTTTATTTCGGGCTGAAAAACACGTTTTGAAAAGTGTGCATTTACTGCCCCATAACTTACATGGGGTTGACCAAACTTGCAGAAACATGTTTATTTCTGCTGAAAAACACATTTTGACACTTTCTGCACACTGGGGTTAAGAGCTGAGTGTGTGGGCTCTTCTGAGCCTTGATGTTACATGGGGATTCAGTTGTCTGAAAAAACGCGTTTATTTCGGGCTGAAAAACACGTTTTGAAAAGTGTGCATTTACTGCCCCATAACTTACATGGGGTTGACCAAACTTGCAGAAACATGTTTATTTCTGCTGAAAAACACGTTTTGACACTTTCTGCACACTGGGGTTAAGATCTGAGTGTGTGGGCTCTTCTGAGCCTTGATGTTACATGGGAATTCAGTTGTCTGAAAAAACGCGTTTATTTCGGGCTGAAAAACACGTTTTGAAAAGTGTGCATTTACTGCCCCATAACTTACATGGGGTTGACCAAACTTGCAGAAACATGTTTATTTCTGCTGAAAAACACGTTTTGACACTTTCTGCACACTGGGGTTAAGAGCTGAGTGTGTGGGCTCTTCTGAGCCTTGATGTTACATGGGGATTCAGTTGTCTGAAAAAACGCGTTTATTTCGGGCTGAAAAACACGTTTTGAAAAGTGTGCATTTACTGCCCCATAACTTACATGGGGTTGACCAAACTTGCAGAAACATGTTTATTTCTGCAGAAAAACACGTTCTGACACTTTCTGCACACTGGGGTTAAGAGCTGAGTGTGTGGGCTCTTCTGAGCCTTGCTGTTACATGGGGATTCAGTTGTCTGAAAAAACGCGTTTATTTCGGGCTGAAAAACACGTTTTGAAAAGTGTGCATTTACTGACCCATAACTTACATGGGGTTGACCAAACTTGCAGAAACATGTTTATTTCTGCTGAAAAACACGTTTTGACACTTTCTGCACACTGGGGTTAAGAGCTGAGTGTGTGGGCTCTTCTGAGCCTTGATGTTACATGGGGATTCAGTTGTCTGAAAAAACGCGTTTATTTCGGGCTGAAAAACACGTTTTGAAAAGTGTGCATTTACTGCCCCATAACTTACATGGGGTTGACCAAACTTGCAGAAACATGTTTATTTCTGCTGAAAAACACATTTTGACACTTTCTGCACACTGGGGTTAAGAGCTGAGTGTGTGGGCTCTTCTGAGCCTTGATGTTACATGGGGATTCAGTTGTCTGAAAAAACGCGTTTATTTCGGGCTGAAAAACACGTTTTGAAAAGTGTGCATTTACTGCCCCATAACTTACATGGGGTTGACCAAACTTGCAGAAACATGTTTATTTCTGCTGAAAAACACGTTTTGACACTTTCTGCACACTGGGGTTAAGAGCTGAGTGTGTGGGCTCTTCTAAGCCTTGCTGTTACATGGAGATTCAGTTGTCTAAAAAAACGCGTTTATTTCGGGCTGAAAAACACGTTTTGAAAAGTGTGCATTTACTGCCCCATAACTTACATGGGGTTGACCAAACTTGCAGAAACATGTTTATTTCTGCTGAAAAACACATTTTGACACTTTCTGCACACTGGGGTTAAGAGCTGAGTGTGTGGGCTCTTCTGAGCCTTGCTGTTACATGGGGATTCAGTTGTCTGAAAAAACGCGTTTATTTCGGGCTGAAAAACACGTTTTGAAAAGTGTGCATTTACTGCCCCATAACTTACATGGGGTTGACCAAACTTGCAGAAACATGTTTATTTCTGCTGAAAAACACATTTTGACACTTTCTGCACACTGGGGTTAAGAGCTGAGTGTGTGGGCTCTTCTGAGCCTTGATGTTACATGGGGATTCAGTTGTCTGAAAAAACGCGTTTATTTCGGGCTGAAAAACACGTTTTGAAAAGTGTGCATTTACTGCCCCATAACTTACATGGGGTTGACCAAACTAGCAGAAACATGTTTATTTCTGCTGAAAAACACGTTTTGACACTTTCTGCACACTGGGGTTAAGAGCTGAGTGTGTGGGCTCTTCTGAGCCTTGCTGTTACATGGGGATTCAGTTGTCTGAAAAAACGCGTTTATTTCGGGCTGAAAAACACGTTTTGAAAAGTGTGCATTTACTGCCCCATAACTTACATGGGGTTGACCAAACTTGCAGAAACATGTTTATTTCTGCTGAAAAACACGTTTTGACACTTTCTGCACACTGGGGTTAAGAGCTGAGTGTGTGGGCTCTTCTGAGCCTTGATGTTACTTGGGGATTCAGTTGTCTGAAAAAACGCGTTTATTTCGGGCTGAAAAACACGTTTTGAAAAGTGTGCATTTACTGCCCCATAACTTACATGGGGTTGACCAAACTTGCAGAAACATGTTTATTTCTGCTGAAAAACACGTTCTGACACTTTCTGCACAATGGGGTTAAGATCTGAGTGTGTGGGCTCTTCTGAGCATTGCTGTTACATGGGGATTCAGTTGTCTGAAAAAACGCGTTTATTTCGGGCTGAAAAACACGTTTTGAAAAGTGTGCATTTACTGCCCCATAACTTACATGGGGTTGACCAAACTTGCAGAAACATGTTTATTTCTGCTGAAAAACACATTTTGACACTTTCTGCACACTGGGGTTAAGAGCTGAGTGTGTGGGCTCTTCTGAGCCTTGATGTTACATGGGGATTCAGTTGTCTGAAAAAACGCGTTTATTTCGGGCTGAAAAACACGTTTTGAAAAGTGTGCATTTACTGCCCCATAACTTACATGGGGTTGACCAAACTTGCAGAAACATGTTTATTTCTGCTGAAAAACACGTTTTGACACTTTCTGCACACTGGGGTTAAGAGCTGAGTGTGTGGGCTCTTCTGAGCTTTGCTGTTACATGGAGATTCAGTTGTCTGAAAAAACGCGTTTATTTCGGGCTGAAAAACACGTTTTGAAAAGTGTGCATTTACTGCCCCATAACTTACATGGGGTTGACCAAACTTGCAGAAACATGTTTATTTCTGCTGAAAAACACGTTCTGACACTTTCTGCACACTGGGGTTAAGATCTGAGTGTGTGGGCTCTTCTGAGCCTTGCTGTTACATGGGGATTCAGTTGTCTGAAAAAACGCGTTTATTTCGGGCTGAAAAACACGTTTTGAAAAGTGTGCATTTACTGCCCCATAACTTACATGGGGTTGACCAAACTTGCAGAAACATGTTTATTTCTGCTGAAAAACACATTTTGACACTTTCTGCACACTGGGGTTAAGAGCTGAGTGTGTGGGCTCTTCTGAGCCTTGATGTTACATGGGGATTCAGTTGTCTGAAAAAACGCGTTTATTTCGGGCTGAAAAACACGTTTTGAAAAGTGTGCATTTACTGCCCCATAACTTACATGGGGTTGACCAAACTTGCAGAAACATGTTTATTTCTGCTGAAAAACACGTTCTGACACTTTCTGCACAATGGGGTTAAGATCTGAGTGTGTGGGCTCTTCTGAGCCTTGCTGTTACATGGGGATTCAGTTGTCTGAAAAAACGCGTTTATTTCGGGCTGAAAAACACGTTTTGAAAAGTGTGCATTTACTGCCCCATAACTTACATGGGGTTGACCAAACTTGCAGAAACATGTTTATTTCTGCTGAAAAACACATTTTGACACTTTCTGCACACTGGGGTTAAGAGCTGAGTATGTGGGCTCTTCTGAGCCTTGATGTTACATGGGGATTCAGTTGTCTGAAAAAACGCGTTTATTTCGGGCTGAAAAACACGTTTTGAAAAGTGTGCATTTACTGCCCCATAACTTACATGGGGTTGACCAAACTTGCAGAAACATGTTTATTTCTGCTGAAAAACACGTTCTGACACTTTCTGCACACTGGGGTTAAGATCTGAGTGTGTGGGCTCTTCTGAGCTTTGCTGTTACATGGGGATTCAGTTGTCTGAAAAAACGCGTTTATTTCGGGCTGAAAAACACGTTTTGAAAAGTGTGCATTTACTGCCCCATAACTTACATGGGGTTGACCAAACTTGCAGAAACATGTTTATTTCTGCTGAAAAACACATTTTGACACTTTCTGCACACTGGGGTTAAGAGCTGAGTGTGTGGGCTCTTCTGAGCCTTGATGTTACATGGGGATTCAGTTGTCTGAAAAAACGCGTTTATTTCGGGCTGAAAAACACGTTTTGAAAAGTGTGCATTTACTGCCCCATAACTTACATGGGGTTGACCAAACTTGCAGAAACATGTTTATTTCTGCTGAAAAACACGTTTTGACACTTTCTGCACACTGGGGTTAAGAGCTGACTGTGTGGGCTCTTCTGAGCTTTGCTGTTACATGGGGATTCAGTTGTCTGAAAAAACGCGTTTATTTCGGGCTGAAAAACACGTTTTGAAAAGTGTGCATTTACTGCCCCATAACTTACATGGGGTTGACCAAACTTGCAGAAACATGTTTATTTCTGCTGAAAAACACGTTTTGACACTGTCTGCACACTGGGGTTAAGAGCTGAGTGTGTGGGCTCTTCTGAGCCTTGCTGTTACATGGAGATTCAGTTGTCTGAAAAAACGCGTTTATTTCGGGCTGAAAAACACGTTTTGAAAAGTGTGCATTTACTGCCCCATAACTTACATGGGGTTGACCAAACTTGCAGAAACATGTTTATTTCTGCTGAAAAACACATTTTGACACTTTCTGCACACTGGGGTTAAGAGCTGAGTGTGTGGGCTCTTCTGAGCCTTGATGTTACATGGGGATTCAGTTGTCTGAAAAAACGCGTTTATTTCGGGCTGAAAAACACGTTTTGAAAAGTGTGCATTTACTGCCCCATAACTTACATGGGGTTGACCAAACTTGCAGAAACATGTTTATTTCTGCTGAAAAACACATTTTGACACTTTCTGCACACTGGGGTTAAGAGCTGAGTGTGTGGGCTCTTCTGAGCCTTGATGTTACATGGGGATTCAGTTGTCTGAAAAAACGCGTTTATTTCGGGCTGAAAAACACGTTTTGAAAAGTGTGCATTTACTGCCCCATAACTTACATGGGGTTGACCAAACTTGCAGAAACATGTTTATTTCTGCTGAAAAACACGTTTTGACACTTTCTGCACACTGGGGTTAAGATCTGAGTGTCTGGGCTCTTCTGAGCCTTGATGTTACATGGGAATTCAGTTGTCTGAAAAAACGCGTTTATTTCGGGCTGAAAAAACGTTTTGAAAAGTGTGCATTTACTGCCCCATAACTTACATGGGGTTGACCAAACTTGCAGAAACATGTTTATTTCTGCTGAAAAACACGTTTTGACACTTTCTGCACACTAGGGTTAAGAGCTGAGTGTGTGGGCTCTTCTGAGCCTTGATGTTACATGGGGATTCAGTTGTCTGAAAAAACGCGTTTATTTCGGGCTGAAAAACACGTTTTGAAAAGTGTGCTGTTACTGCCCCATAACTTACATGGGGTTGACCAAACTTGCAGAAACATGTTTATTTCTGCTGAAAAACACGTTTTGACACTTTCTGCACACTGGGGTTAAGAGCTGAGTGTGTGGGCTCTTCTGAGCCTTGCTGTTACATGGGGATTCAGTTGTCTGAAAAAACGCGTTTATTTCGGGCTGAAAAACACGTTTTGAAAAGTGTGCATTTACTGCCCCATAACTTTCATGGGGTTGACCAAACTTGCAGAAACATGTTTATTTCTGCTGAAAAACACGTTTTGACACTTTCTGCACACTGGGGTTAAGAGCTGAGTGTGTGGGCTCTTCTGAGCCTTGATGTTACATGGGGATTCAGTTGTCTGAAAAAACGCGTTTATTTCGGGCTGAAAAACACGTTTTGAAAAGTGTGCATTTACTGCCCCATAACTTACATGGGGTTGACCAAACTTGCAGAAACATGTTTATTTCTGCTGAAAAACACGTTCTGACACTTTCTGCACAATGGGGTTAAGATCTGAGTATGTGGGCTCTTCTGAACCTTGCTGTTACATGGGGATTCAGTTGTCTGAAAAAACGCGTTTATTTCGGGCTGAAAAACACGTTTTGAAAAGTGTGCATTTACTGCCCCATAACTTACATGGGGTTGACCAAACTTGCAGAAACATGTTTATTTCTGCAGAAAAACACGTTCTGACACTTTCTGCACACTGGGGTTAAGAGCTGAGTGTGTGGGCTCTTCTGAGCCTTGCTGTTACATGGGGATTCAGTTGTCTGAAAAAACGCGTTTATTTCGGGCTGAAAAACACGTTTTGAAAAGTGTGCATTTACTGACCCATAACTTACATGGGGTTGACCAAACTTGCAGAAACATGTTTATTTCTGCTGAAAAACACGTTTTGACACTTTCTGCACACTGGGGTTAAGAGCTGAGTGTGTGGGCTCTTCTGAGCCTTGATGTTACATGGGGATTCAGTTGTCTGAAAAAACGCGTTTATTTCGGGCTGAAAAACACGTTTTGAAAAGTGTGCATTTACTGCCCCATAACTTACATGGGGTTGACCAAACTTGCAGAAACATGTTTATTTCTGCTGAAAAACACATTTTGACACTTTCTGCACACTGGGGTTAAGAGCTGAGTGTGTGGGCTCTTCTGAGCCTTGATGTTACATGGGGATTCAGTTGTCTGAAAAAACGCGTTTATTTCGGGCTGAAAAACACGTTTTGAAAAGTGTGCATTTACTGCCCCATAACTTACATGGGGTTGACCAAACTTGCAGAAACATGTTTATTTCTGCTGAAAAACACGTTTTGACACTTTCTGCACACTGGGGTTAAGAGCTGAGTGTGTGGGCTCTTCTAAGCCTTGCTGTTACATGGAGATTCAGTTGTCTAAAAAAACGCGTTTATTTCGGGCTGAAAAACACGTTTTGAAAAGTGTGCATTTACTGCCCCATAACTTACATGGGGTTGACCAAACTTGCAGAAACATGTTTATTTCTGCTGAAAAACACATTTTGACACTTTCTGCACACTGGGGTTAAGAGCTGAGTGTGTGGGCTCTTCTGAGCCTTGCTGTTACATGGGGATTCAGTTGTCTGAAAAAACGCGTTTATTTCGGGCTGAAAAACACGTTTTGAAAAGTGTGCATTTACTGCCCCATAACTTACATGGGGTTGACCAAACTTGCAGAAACATGTTTATTTCTGCTGAAAAACACATTTTGACACTTTCTGCACACTGGGGTTAAGAGCTGAGTGTGTGGGCTCTTCTGAGCCTTGATGTTACATGGGGATTCAGTTGTCTGAAAAAACGCGTTTATTTCGGGCTGAAAAACACGTTTTGAAAAGTGTGCATTTACTGCCCCATAACTTACATGGGGTTGACCAAACTAGCAGAAACATGTTTATTTCTGCTGAAAAACACGTTTTGACACTTTCTGCACACTGGGGTTAAGAGCTGAGTGTGTGGGCTCTTCTGAGCCTTGCTGTTACATGGGGATTCAGTTGTCTGAAAAAACGCGTTTATTTCGGGCTGAAAAACACGTTTTGAAAAGTGTGCATTTACTGCCCCATAACTTACATGGGGTTGACCAAACTTGCAGAAACATGTTTATTTCTGCTGAAAAACACGTTTTGACACTTTCTGCACACTGGGGTTAAGAGCTGAGTGTGTGGGCTCTTCTGAGCCTTGATGTTACTTGGGGATTCAGTTGTCTGAAAAAACGCGTTTATTTCGGGCTGAAAAACACGTTTTGAAAAGTGTGCATTTACTGCCCCATAACTTACATGGGGTTGACCAAACTTGCAGAAACATGTTTATTTCTGCTGAAAAACACGTTCTGACACTTTCTGCACAATGGGGTTAAGATCTGAGTGTGTGGGCTCTTCTGAGCATTGCTGTTACATGGGGATTCAGTTGTCTGAAAAAACGCGTTTATTTCGGGCTGAAAAACACGTTTTGAAAAGTGTGCATTTACTGCCCCATAACTTACATGGGGTTGACCAAACTTGCAGAAACATGTTTATTTCTGCTGAAAAACACATTTTGACACTTTCTGCACACTGGGGTTAAGAGCTGAGTGTGTGGGCTCTTCTGAGCCTTGATGTTACATGGGGATTCAGTTGTCTGAAAAAACGCGTTTATTTCGGGCTGAAAAACACGTTTTGAAAAGTGTGCATTTACTGCCCCATAACTTACATGGGGTTGACCAAACTTGCAGAAACATGTTTATTTCTGCTGAAAAACACGTTTTGACACTTTCTGCACACTGGGGTTAAGAGCTGAGTGTGTGGGCTCTTCTGAGCTTTGCTGTTACATGGAGATTCAGTTGTCTGAAAAAACGCGTTTATTTCGGGCTGAAAAACACGTTTTGAAAAGTGTGCATTTACTGCCCCATAACTTACATGGGGTTGACCAAACTTGCAGAAACATGTTTATTTCTGCTGAAAAACACGTTCTGACACTTTCTGCACACTGGGGTTAAGATCTGAGTGTGTGGGCTCTTCTGAGCCTTGCTGTTACATGGGGATTCAGTTGTCTGAAAAAACGCGTTTATTTCGGGCTGAAAAACACGTTTTGAAAAGTGTGCATTTACTGCCCCATAACTTACATGGGGTTGACCAAACTTGCAGAAACATGTTTATTTCTGCTGAAAAACACATTTTGACACTTTCTGCACACTGGGGTTAAGAGCTGAGTGTGTGGGCTCTTCTGAGCCTTGATGTTACATGGGGATTCAGTTGTCTGAAAAAACGCGTTTATTTCGGGCTGAAAAACACGTTTTGAAAAGTGTGCATTTACTGCCCCATAACTTACATGGGGTTGACCAAACTTGCAGAAACATGTTTATTTCTGCTGAAAAACACGTTCTGACACTTTCTGCACAATGGGGTTAAGATCTGAGTGTGTGGGCTCTTCTGAGCCTTGCTGTTACATGGGGATTCAGTTGTCTGAAAAAACGCGTTTATTTCGGGCTGAAAAACACGTTTTGAAAAGTGTGCATTTACTGCCCCATAACTTACATGGGGTTGACCAAACTTGCAGAAACATGTTTATTTCTGCTGAAAAACACATTTTGACACTTTCTGCACACTGGGGTTAAGAGCTGAGTATGTGGGCTCTTCTGAGCCTTGATGTTACATGGGGATTCAGTTGTCTGAAAAAACGCGTTTATTTCGGGCTGAAAAACACGTTTTGAAAAGTGTGCATTTACTGCCCCATAACTTACATGGGGTTGACCAAACTTGCAGAAACATGTTTATTTCTGCTGAAAAACACGTTCTGACACTTTCTGCACACTGGGGTTAAGATCTGAGTGTGTGGGCTCTTCTGAGCTTTGCTGTTACATGGGGATTCAGTTGTCTGAAAAAACGCGTTTATTTCGGGCTGAAAAACACGTTTTGAAAAGTGTGCATTTACTGCCCCATAACTTACATGGGGTTGACCAAACTTGCAGAAACATGTTTATTTCTGCTGAAAAACACATTTTGACACTTTCTGCACACTGGGGTTAAGAGCTGAGTGTGTGGGCTCTTCTGAGCCTTGATGTTACATGGGGATTCAGTTGTCTGAAAAAACGCGTTTATTTCGGGCTGAAAAACACGTTTTGAAAAGTGTGCATTTACTGCCCCATAACTTACATGGGGTTGACCAAACTTGCAGAAACATGTTTATTTCTGCTGAAAAACACGTTTTGACACTTTCTGCACACTGGGGTTAAGAGCTGACTGTGTGGGCTCTTCTGAGCTTTGCTGTTACATGGGGATTCAGTTGTCTGAAAAAACGCGTTTATTTCGGGCTGAAAAACACGTTTTGAAAAGTGTGCATTTACTGCCCCATAACTTACATGGGGTTGACCAAACTTGCAGAAACATGTTTATTTCTGCTGAAAAACACGTTTTGACACTGTCTGCACACTGGGGTTAAGAGCTGAGTGTGTGGGCTCTTCTGAGCCTTGCTGTTACATGGAGATTCAGTTGTCTGAAAAAACGCGTTTATTTCGGGCTGAAAAACACGTTTTGAAAAGTGTGCATTTACTGCCCCATAACTTACATGGGGTTGACCAAACTTGCAGAAACATGTTTATTTCTGCTGAAAAACACATTTTGACACTTTCTGCACACTGGGGTTAAGAGCTGAGTGTGTGGGCTCTTCTGAGCCTTGATGTTACATGGGGATTCAGTTGTCTGAAAAAACGCGTTTATTTCGGGCTGAAAAACACGTTTTGAAAAGTGTGCATTTACTGCCCCATAACTTACATGGGGTTGACCAAACTTGCAGAAACATGTTTATTTCTGCTGAAAAACACATTTTGACACTTTCTGCACACTGGGGTTAAGAGCTGAGTGTGTGGGCTCTTCTGAGCCTTGATGTTACATGGGGATTCAGTTGTCTGAAAAAACGCGTTTATTTCGGGCTGAAAAACACGTTTTGAAAAGTGTGCATTTACTGCCCCATAACTTACATGGGGTTGACCAAACTTGCAGAAACATGTTTATTTCTGCTGAAAAACACGTTTTGACACTTTCTGCACACTGGGGTTAAGATCTGAGTGTCTGGGCTCTTCTGAGCCTTGATGTTACATGGGAATTCAGTTGTCTGAAAAAACGCGTTTATTTCGGGCTGAAAAAACGTTTTGAAAAGTGTGCATTTACTGCCCCATAACTTACATGGGGTTGACCAAACTTGCAGAAACATGTTTATTTCTGCTGAAAAACACGTTTTGACACTTTCTGCACACTAGGGTTAAGAGCTGAGTGTGTGGGCTCTTCTGAGCCTTGATGTTACATGGGGATTCAGTTGTCTGAAAAAACGCGTTTATTTCGGGCTGAAAAACACGTTTTGAAAAGTGTGCTGTTACTGCCCCATAACTTACATGGGGTTGACCAAACTTGCAGAAACATGTTTATTTCTGCTGAAAAACACGTTTTGACACTTTCTGCACACTGGGGTTAAGAGCTGAGTGTGTGGGCTCTTCTGAGCCTTGCTGTTACATGGGGATTCAGTTGTCTGAAAAAACGCGTTTATTTCGGGCTGAAAAACACGTTTTGAAAAGTGTGCATTTACTGCCCCATAACTTTCATGGGGTTGACCAAACTTGCAGAAACATGTTTATTTCTGCTGAAAAACACGTTTTGACACTTTCTGCACACTGGGGTTAAGAGCTGAGTGTGTGGGCTCTTCTGAGCCTTGATGTTACATGGGGATTCAGTTGTCTGAAAAAACGCGTTTATTTCGGGCTGAAAAACACGTTTTGAAAAGTGTGCATTTACTGCCCCATAACTTACATGGGGTTGACCAAACTTGCAGAAACATGTTTATTTCTGCTGAAAAACACGTTCTGACACTTTCTGCACAATGGGGTTAAGATCTGAGTATGTGGGCTCTTCTGAACCTTGCTGTTACATGGGGATTCAGTTGTCTGAAAAAACGCGTTTATTTCGGGCTGAAAAACACGTTTTGAAAAGTGTGCATTTACTGCCCCATAACTTACATGGGGTTGACCAAACTTGCAGAAACATGTTTATTTCTGCTGAAAAACACGTTCTGACACTTTCTGCACACTGGGGTTAAGATCTGAGTGTGTGGGCTCTTCTGAGCTTTGCTGTTACATGGGGATTCAGTTGTCTGAAAAAACGCGTTTATTTCGGGCTGAAAAACACGTTTTGAAAAGTGTGAATTTACTGCCCCATAACTTACAAGGGGTTGACCAAACTTGCAGAAACATGTTTATTTCTGCTGAAAAACACGTTCTGACACTTTCTGCACAATGGGGTTAAGATCTGAGTGTGTGGGCTCTTCTGAGCCTTGCTGTTACATGGGGATTCAGTTGTCTGAAAAAACGCGTTTATTTCGGGCTGAAAAACACGTTTTGAAAAGTGTGCATTTACTGCCCCATAACTTACATGGGGTTGACCAAACTTGCAGAAACATGTTTATTTCTGCTGAAAAACACATTTTGACACTTTCTGCACACTGGGGTTAAGAGCTGAGTGTGTGGGCTCTTCTGAGCCTTGATGTTACATGGGGATTCAGTTGTCTGAAAAAACGCGTTTATTTCGGGCTGAAAAACACGTTTTGAAAAGTGTGCATTTACTGCCCCATAACTTACATGGGGTTGACCAAACTTGCAGAAACATGTTTATTTCTGCTGAAAAACACGTTTTGACACTTTCTGCACACTGGGGTTAAGAGCTGAGTGTGTGGGCTCTTCTGAGCCTTGATGTTACATGGGGATTCAGTTGTCTGAAAAAACGCGTTTATTTCGGGCTGAAAAACACGTTTTGAAAAGTGTGCATTTACTGCCCCATAACTTACATGGGGTTGACCAAACTTGCAGAAACATGTTTATTTCTGCTGAAAAACACATTTTGACACTTTCTGCACACTGGGGTTAAGAGCTGAGTGTGTGGGCTCTTCTGAGCCTTGATGTTACATGGGGATTCAGTTGTCTGAAAAAACGCGTTTATTTCGGGCTGAAAAACACGTTTTGAAAAGTGTGCATTTACTGCCCCATAACTTACATGGGGTTGACCAAACTTGCAGAAACATGTTTATTTCTGCTGAAAAACACGTTTTGACACTTTCTGCACACTGGGGTTAAGATCTGAGTGTGTGGGCTCTTCTGAGCCTTGATGTTACATGGGAATTCAGTTGTCTGAAAAAACGCGTTTATTTCGGGCTGAAAAACACGTTTTGAAAAGTGTGCATTTACTGCCCCATAACTTACATGGGGTTGACCAAACTTGCAGAAACATGTTTATTTCTGCTGAAAAACACGTTCTGACACTTTCTGCACACTGGGGTTAAGATCTGAGTGTGTGGGCTCTTCTGAGCCTTGCTGTTACATGGGGATTCAGTTGTCTGAAAAAACGCGTTTATTTCGGGCTGAAAAACACGTTTTGAAAAGTGTGCATTTACTGCCCCATAACTTACATGGGGTTGACCAAACTTGCAGAAACATGTTTATTTCTGCTGAAAAACACATTTTGACACTTTCTGCACACTGGGGTTAAGAGCTGAGTGTGTGGGCTCTTCTGAGCCTTGATGTTACATGGGGATTCAGTTGTCTGAAAAAACGCGTTTATTTCGGGCTGAAAAACACGTTTTGAAAAGTGTGCATTTACTGCCCCATAACTTACATGGGGTTGACCAAACTTGCAGAAACATGTTTATTTCTGCTGAAAAACACGTTCTGACACTTTCTGCACACTGGGGTTAAGATCTGAGTGTGTGGGCTCTTCTGAGCCTTGCTGTTACATGGAGATTCAGTTGTCTGAAAAAACGCGTTTATTTCGGGCTGAAAAACACGTTTTGAAAAGTGTGCATTTACTGCCCCATAACTTACATGGGGTTGACCAAACTTGCAGAAACATGTTTATTTCTGCTGAAAAACACGTTCTGACACTTTCTGCACACTGGGGTTAAGATCTGAGTGTGTGGGCTCTTCTGAGCCTTGCTGTTACATGGGGATTCAGTTGTCTGAAAAAACGCGTTTATTTCGGGCTGAAAAACACGTTTTGAAAAGTGTGCATTTACTGCCCCATAACTTACATGGGGTTGACCAAACTTGCAGAAACATGTTTATTTCTGCTGAAAAACACATTTTGACACTTTCTGCACACTGGGGTTAAGAGCTGAGTGTGTGGGCTCTTCTGAGCCTTGATGTTACATGGGGATTCAGTTGTCTGAAAAAACGCGTTTATTTCGGGCTGAAAAACACGTTTTGAAAAGTGTGCATTTACTGCCCCATAACTTACATGGGGTTGACCAAACTTGCAGAAACATGTTTATTTCTGCTGAAAAACACGTTCTGACACTTTCTGCACAATGGGGTTAAGATCTGAGTGTGTGGGCTCTTCTGAGCCTTGCTGTTACATGGGGATTCAGTTGTCTGAAAAAACGCGTTTATTTCGGGCTGAAAAACACGTTTTGAAAAGTGTGCATTTACTGCCCCATAACTTACATGGGGTTGACCAAACTTGCAGAAACATGTTTATTTCTGCTGAAAAACACATTTTGACACTTTCTGCACACTGGGGTTAAGAGCTGAGTATGTGGGCTCTTCTGAGCCTTGATGTTACATGGGGATTCAGTTGTCTGAAAAAACGCGTTTATTTCGGGCTGAAAAACACGTTTTGAAAAGTGTGCATTTACTGCCCCATAACTTACATGGGGTTGACCAAACTTGCAGAAACATGTTTATTTCTGCTGAAAAACACGTTCTGACACTTTCTGCACACTGGGGTTAAGATCTGAGTGTGTGGGCTCTTCTGAGCTTTGCTGTTACATGGGGATTCAGTTGTCTGAAAAAACGCGTTTATTTCGGGCTGAAAAACACGTTTTGAAAAGTGTGCATTTACTGCCCCATAACTTACATGGGGTTGACCAAACTTGCAGAAACATGTTTATTTCTGCTGAAAAACACATTTTGACACTTTCTGCACACTGGGGTTAAGAGCTGAGTGTGTGGGCTCTTCTGAGCCTTGATGTTACATGGGGATTCAGTTGTCTGAAAAAACGCGTTTATTTCGGGCTGAAAAACACGTTTTGAAAAGTGTGCATTTACTGCCCCATAACTTACATGGGGTTGACCAAACTTGCAGAAACATGTTTATTTCTGCTGAAAAACACGTTTTGACACTTTCTGCACACTGGGGTTAAGAGCTGACTGTGTGGGCTCTTCTGAGCTTTGCTGTTACATGGGGATTCAGTTGTCTGAAAAAACGCGTTTATTTCGGGCTGAAAAACACGTTTTGAAAAGTGTGCATTTACTGCCCCATAACTTACATGGGGTTGACCAAACTTGCAGAAACATGTTTATTTCTGCTGAAAAACACGTTTTGACACTGTCTGCACACTGGGGTTAAGAGCTGAGTGTGTGGGCTCTTCTGAGCCTTGCTGTTACATGGAGATTCAGTTGTCTGAAAAAACGCGTTTATTTCGGGCTGAAAAACACGTTTTGAAAAGTGTGCATTTACTGCCCCATAACTTACATGGGGTTGACCAAACTTGCAGAAACATGTTTATTTCTGCTGAAAAACACATTTTGACACTTTCTGCACACTGGGGTTAAGAGCTGAGTGTGTGGGCTCTTCTGAGCCTTGATGTTACATGGGGATTCAGTTGTCTGAAAAAACGCGTTTATTTCGGGCTGAAAAACACGTTTTGAAAAGTGTGCATTTACTGCCCCATAACTTACATGGGGTTGACCAAACTTGCAGAAACATGTTTATTTCTGCTGAAAAACACATTTTGACACTTTCTGCACACTGGGGTTAAGAGCTGAGTGTGTGGGCTCTTCTGAGCCTTGATGTTACATGGGGATTCAGTTGTCTGAAAAAACGCGTTTATTTCGGGCTGAAAAACACGTTTTGAAAAGTGTGCATTTACTGCCCCATAACTTACATGGGGTTGACCAAACTTGCAGAAACATGTTTATTTCTGCTGAAAAACACGTTTTGACACTTTCTGCACACTGGGGTTAAGATCTGAGTGTCTGGGCTCTTCTGAGCCTTGATGTTACATGGGAATTCAGTTGTCTGAAAAAACGCGTTTATTTCGGGCTGAAAAAACGTTTTGAAAAGTGTGCATTTACTGCCCCATAACTTACATGGGGTTGACCAAACTTGCAGAAACATGTTTATTTCTGCTGAAAAACACGTTTTGACACTTTCTGCACACTAGGGTTAAGAGCTGAGTGTGTGGGCTCTTCTGAGCCTTGATGTTACATGGGGATTCAGTTGTCTGAAAAAACGCGTTTATTTCGGGCTGAAAAACACGTTTTGAAAAGTGTGCTGTTACTGCCCCATAACTTACATGGGGTTGACCAAACTTGCAGAAACATGTTTATTTCTGCTGAAAAACACGTTTTGACACTTTCTGCACACTGGGGTTAAGAGCTGAGTGTGTGGGCTCTTCTGAGCCTTGCTGTTACATGGGGATTCAGTTGTCTGAAAAAACGCGTTTATTTCGGGCTGAAAAACACGTTTTGAAAAGTGTGCATTTACTGCCCCATAACTTTCATGGGGTTGACCAAACTTGCAGAAACATGTTTATTTCTGCTGAAAAACACGTTTTGACACTTTCTGCACACTGGGGTTAAGAGCTGAGTGTGTGGGCTCTTCTGAGCCTTGATGTTACATGGGGATTCAGTTGTCTGAAAAAACGCGTTTATTTCGGGCTGAAAAACACGTTTTGAAAAGTGTGCATTTACTGCCCCATAAC
Source organism: Lepisosteus platostomus (assembly GCF_059453375.1). NCBI lineage: Eukaryota > Metazoa > Chordata > Actinopteri > Semionotiformes > Lepisosteidae > Lepisosteus > Lepisosteus platostomus. Next base: position 189,932 of record NW_028291694.1, read on the forward strand.
TTACATGGGGTTGACCAAACTTGCAGAAACATGTTTATTTCTGCTGAAAAACACGTTCTGACACTTTCTGCACAATGGGGTTAAGATCTGAGTATGTGGGCTCTTCTGAACCTTGCTGTTACATGGGGATTCAGTTGTCTGAAAAAACGCGTTTATTTCGGGCTGAAAAACACGTTTTGAAAAGTGTGCATTTACTGCCCCATAACTTACATGGGGTTGACCAAACTTGCAGAAACATGTTTATTTCTGCTGAAAAACACGTTCTGACACTTTCTGCACACTGGGGTTAAGATCTGAGTGTGTGGGCTCTTCTGAGCTTTGCTGTTACATGGGGATTCAGTTGTCTGAAAAAACGCGTTTATTTCGGGCTGAAAAACACGTTTTGAAAAGTGTGCATTTACTGCCCCATAACTTACATGGGGTTGACCAAACTTGCAGAAACATGTTTATTTCTGCTGAAAAACACGTTCTGACACTTTCTGCACAATGGGGTTAAGATCTGAGTGTGTGGGCTCTTCTGAGCCTTGCTGTTACATGGGGATTCAGTTGTCTGAAAAAACGCGTTTATTTCGGGCTGAAAAACACGTTTTGAAAAGTGTGCATTTACTGCCCCATAACTTACATGGGGTTGACCAAACTTGCAGAAACATGTTTATTTCTGCTGAAAAACACATTTTGACACTTTCTGCACACTGGGGTTAAGAGCTGAGTGTGTGGGCTCTTCTGAGCCTTGATGTTACATGGGGATTCAGTTGTCTGAAAAAACGCGTTTATTTCGGGCTGAAAAACACGTTTTGAAAAGTGTGCATTTACTGCCCCATAACTTACATGGGGTTGACCAAACTTGCAGAAACATGTTTATTTCTGCTGAAAAACACGTTTTGACACTTTCTGCACACTGGGGTTAAGAGCTGAGTGTGTGGGCTCTTCTGAGCCTTGATGTTACATGGGGATTCAGTTGTCTGAAAAAACGCGTTTATTTCGGGCTGAAAAACACGTTTTGAAAAGTGTGCATTTACTGCCCCATAACTTACATGGGGTTGACCAAACTTGCAGAAACATGTTTATTTCTGCTGAAAAACACGTTCTGACACTTTCTGCACAATGGGGTTAAGATCTGAGTATGTGGGCTCTTCTGAACCTTGCTGTTACATGGGGATTCAGTTGTCTGAAAAAACGCGTTTATTTCGGGCTGAAAAACACGTTTTGAAAAGTGTGCATTTACTGCCCCATAACTTACATGGGGTTGACCAAACTTGCAGAAACATGTTTATTTCTGCTGAAAAACACGTTCTGACACTTTCTGCACACTGGGGTTAAGATCTGAGTGTGTGGGCTCTTCTGAGCTTTGCTGTTACATGGGGATTCAGTTGTCTGAAAAAACGCGTTTATTTCGGGCTGAAAAACACGTTTTGAAAAGTGTGCATTTACTGCCCCATAACTTACATGGGGTTGACCAAACTTGCAGAAACATGTTTATTTCTGCTGAAAAACACGTTCTGACACTTTCTGCACAATGGGGTTAAGATCTGAGTGTGTGGGCTCTTCTGAGCCTTGCTGTTACATGGGGATTCAGTTGTCTGAAAAAACGCGTTTATTTCGGGCTGAAAAACACGTTTTGAAAAGTGTGCATTTACTGCCCCATAACTTACATGGGGTTGACCAAACTTGCAGAAACATGTTTATTTCTGCTGAAAAACACATTTTGACACTTTCTGCACACTGGGGTTAAGAGCTGAGTGTGTGGGCTCTTCTGAGCCTTGATGTTACATGGGGATTCAGTTGTCTGAAAAAACGCGTTTATTTCGGGCTGAAAAACACGTTTTGAAAAGTGTGCATTTACTGCCCCATAACTTACATGGGGTTGACCAAACTTGCAGAAACATGTTTATTTCTGCTGAAAAACACGTTCTGACACTTTCTGCACACTGGGGTTAAGATCTGAGTGTGTGGGCTCTTCTGAGCTTTGCTGTTACATGGGGATTCAGTTGTCTGAAAAAACGCGTTTATTTCGGGCTGAAAAACACGTTTTGAAAAGTGTGCATTTACTGCCCCATAACTTACATGGGGTTGACCAAACTTGTAGAAACATGTTTATTTCTGCTGAAAAACACATTTTGACACTTTCTGCACACTGGGGTTAAGAGCTGAGTGTGTGGGCTCTTCTGAGCCTTGATGTTACATGGGGATTCAGTTGTCTGAAAAAACGCGTTTATTTCGGGCTGAAAAACACGTTTTGAAAAGTGTGCTGTTACTGCCCCATAACTTACATGGGGTTGACCAAACTTGCAGAAACATGTTTATTTCTGCTGAAAAACACGTTTTGACACTTTCTGCACACTGGGGTTAAGAGCTGAGTGTGTGGGCTCTTCTGAGCTTTGCTGTTACATGGGGATTCAGTTGTCTGAAAAAACGCGTTTATTTCGGGCTGAAAAACACGTTTTGAAAAGTGTGCATTTACTGCCCCATAACTTACATGGGGTTGACCAAACTTGCAGAAACATGTTTATTTCTGCTGAAAAACACGTTTTGACACTGTCTGCACACTGGGGTTAAGAGCTGAGTGTGTGGGCTCTTCTGAGCCTTGCTGTTACATGGAGATTCAGTTGTCTGAAAAAACGCGTTTATTTCGGGCTGAAAAACACGTTTTGAAAAGTGTGCATTTACTGCCCCATAACTTACATGGGGTTGACCAAACTTGCAGAAACATGTTTATTTCTGCTGAAAAACACGTTTTGACACTTTCTGCACACTGGGGTTAAGAGCTGAGTGTGTGGGCTCTTCTGAGCCTTGATGTTACATGGGGATTCAGTTGTCTGAAAAAACGCGTTTATTTCGGGCTGAAAAACACGTTTTGAAAAGTGTGCATTTACTGCCCCATAACTTACATGGGGTTGACCAAACTTGCAGAAACATGTTTATTTCTGCTGAAAAACACGTTCTGACACTTTCTGCACAATGGGGTTAAGATCTGAGTGTGTGGGCTCTTCTGAGCATTGCTGTTACATGGGGATTCAGTTGTCTGAAAAAACGCGTTTATTTCGGGCTGAAAAACACGTTTTGAAAAGTGTGCATTTACTGCCCCATAACTTACATGGGGTTGACCAAACTTGCAGAAACATGTTTATTTCTGCTGAAAAACACGTTTTGACACTTTCTGCACACTGGGGTTAAGAGCTGAGTGTGTGGGCTCTTCTGAGCTTTGCTGTTACATGGGGATTCAGTTGTCTGAAAAAACGCGTTTATTTCGGGCTGAAAAACACGTTTTGAAAAGTGTGCATTTACTGCCCCATAACTTACATGGGGTTGACCAAACTTGCAGAAACATGTTTATTTCTGCTGAAAAACACGTTCTGACACTTTCTGCACACTGGGGTTAAGATCTGAGTGTGTGGGCTCTTCTGAGCCTTGCTGTTACATGGGGATTCAGTTGTCTGAAAAAACGCGTTTATTTCGGGCTGAAAAACACGTTTTGAAAAGTGTGCATTTACTGCCCCATAACTTACATGGGGTTGACCAAACTTGCAGAAACATGTTTATTTCTGCTGAAAAACACGTTTTGACACTTTCTGCACACTGGGGTTAAGAGCTGAGTGTGTGGGCTCTTCTGAACCTTGCTGTTACATGGAGATTCAGTTGTCTGAAAAAACGCGTTTATTTCGGGCTGAAAAACACGTTTTGAAAAGTGTGCATTTACTGCCCCATAACTTACATGGGGTTGACCAAACTTGCAGAAACATGTTTATTTCTGCTGAAAAACACATTTTGACACTTTCTGCACACTGGGGTTAAGAGCTGAGTGTGTGGGCTCTTCTGAGCCTTGATGTTACATGGGGATTCAGTTGTCTGAAAAAACGCGTTTATTTCGGGCTGAAAAACACGTTTTGAAAAGTGTGCATTTACTGCCCCATAACTTACATGGGGTTGACCAAACTTGCAGAAACATGTTTATTTCTGCTGAAAAACACGTTCTGACACTTTCTGCACACTGGGGTTAAGATCTGAGTGTGTGGGCTCTTCTGAGCCTTGCTGTTACATGGAGATTCAGTTGTCTGAAAAAACGCGTTTATTTCGGGCTGAAAAACACGTTTTGAAAAGTGTGCATTTACTGCCCCATAACTTACATGGGGTTGACCAAACTTGCAGAAACATGTTTATTTCTGCTGAAAAACACGTTCTGACACTTTCTGCACACTGGGGTTAAGATCTGAGTGTGTGGGCTCTTCTGAGCCTTGCTGTTACATGGGGATTCAGTTGTCTGAAAAAACGCGTTTATTTCGGGCTGAAAAACACGTTTTGAAAAGTGTGCATTTACTGCCCCATAACTTACATGGGGTTGACCAAACTTGCAGAAACATGTTTATTTCTGCTGAAAAACACATTTTGACACTTTCTGCACACTGGGGTTAAGAGCTGAGTGTGTGGGCTCTTCTGAGCCTTGATGTTACATGGGGATTCAGTTGTCTGAAAAAACGCGTTTATTTCGGGCTGAAAAACACGTTTTGAAAAGTGTGCATTTACTGCCCCATAACTTACATGGGGTTGACCAAACTTGCAGAAACATGTTTATTTCTGCTGAAAAACACGTTCTGACACTTTCTGCACAATGGGGTTAAGATCTGAGTGTGTGGGCTCTTCTGAGCCTTGCTGTTACATGGGGATTCAGTTGTCTGAAAAAACGCGTTTATTTCGGGCTGAAAAACACGTTTTGAAAAGTGTGCATTTACTGCCCCATAACTTACATGGGGTTGACCAAACTTGCAGAAACATGTTTATTTCTGCTGAAAAACACATTTTGACACTTTCTGCACACTGGGGTTAAGAGCTGAGTATGTGGGCTCTTCTGAGCCTTGATGTTACATGGGGATTCAGTTGTCTGAAAAAACGCGTTTATTTCGGGCTGAAAAACACGTTTTGAAAAGTGTGCATTTACTGCCCCATAACTTACATGGGGTTGACCAAACTTGCAGAAACATGTTTATTTCTGCTGAAAAACACGTTCTGACACTTTCTGCACACTGGGGTTAAGATCTGAGTGTGTGGGCTCTTCTGAGCTTTGCTGTTACATGGGGATTCAGTTGTCTGAAAAAACGCGTTTATTTCGGGCTGAAAAACACGTTTTGAAAAGTGTGCATTTACTGCCCCATAACTTACATGGGGTTGACCAAACTTGCAGAAACATGTTTATTTCTGCTGAAAAACACATTTTGACACTTTCTGCACACTGGGGTTAAGAGCTGAGTGTGTGGGCTCTTCTGAGCCTTGATGTTACATGGGGATTCAGTTGTCTGAAAAAACGCGTTTATTTCGGGCTGAAAAACACGTTTTGAAAAGTGTGCATTTACTGCCCCATAACTTACATGGGGTTGACCAAACTTGCAGAAACATGTTTATTTCTGCTGAAAAACACGTTTTGACACTTTCTGCACACTGGGGTTAAGAGCTGACTGTGTGGGCTCTTCTGAGCTTTGCTGTTACATGGGGATTCAGTTGTCTGAAAAAACGCGTTTATTTCGGGCTGAAAAACACGTTTTGAAAAGTGTGCATTTACTGCCCCATAACTTACATGGGGTTGACCAAACTTGCAGAAACATGTTTATTTCTGCTGAAAAACACGTTTTGACACTGTCTGCACACTGGGGTTAAGAGCTGAGTGTGTGGGCTCTTCTGAGCCTTGCTGTTACATGGAGATTCAGTTGTCTGAAAAAACGCGTTTATTTCGGGCTGAAAAACACGTTTTGAAAAGTGTGCATTTACTGCCCCATAACTTACATGGGGTTGACCAAACTTGCAGAAACATGTTTATTTCTGCTGAAAAACACATTTTGACACTTTCTGCACACTGGGGTTAAGAGCTGAGTGTGTGGGCTCTTCTGAGCCTTGATGTTACATGGGGATTCAGTTGTCTGAAAAAACGCGTTTATTTCGGGCTGAAAAACACGTTTTGAAAAGTGTGCATTTACTGCCCCATAACTTACATGGGGTTGACCAAACTTGCAGAAACATGTTTATTTCTGCTGAAAAACACATTTTGACACTTTCTGCACACTGGGGTTAAGAGCTGAGTGTGTGGGCTCTTCTGAGCCTTGATGTTACATGGGGATTCAGTTGTCTGAAAAAACGCGTTTATTTCGGGCTGAAAAACACGTTTTGAAAAGTGTGCATTTACTGCCCCATAACTTACATGGGGTTGACCAAACTTGCAGAAACATGTTTATTTCTGCTGAAAAACACGTTTTGACACTTTCTGCACACTGGGGTTAAGATCTGAGTGTCTGGGCTCTTCTGAGCCTTGATGTTACATGGGAATTCAGTTGTCTGAAAAAACGCGTTTATTTCGGGCTGAAAAAACGTTTTGAAAAGTGTGCATTTACTGCCCCATAACTTACATGGGGTTGACCAAACTTGCAGAAACATGTTTATTTCTGCTGAAAAACACGTTTTGACACTTTCTGCACACTAGGGTTAAGAGCTGAGTGTGTGGGCTCTTCTGAGCCTTGATGTTACATGGGGATTCAGTTGTCTGAAAAAACGCGTTTATTTCGGGCTGAAAAACACGTTTTGAAAAGTGTGCTGTTACTGCCCCATAACTTACATGGGGTTGACCAAACTTGCAGAAACATGTTTATTTCTGCTGAAAAACACGTTTTGACACTTTCTGCACACTGGGGTTAAGAGCTGAGTGTGTGGGCTCTTCTGAGCCTTGCTGTTACATGGGGATTCAGTTGTCTGAAAAAACGCGTTTATTTCGGGCTGAAAAACACGTTTTGAAAAGTGTGCATTTACTGCCCCATAACTTTCATGGGGTTGACCAAACTTGCAGAAACATGTTTATTTCTGCTGAAAAACACGTTTTGACACTTTCTGCACACTGGGGTTAAGAGCTGAGTGTGTGGGCTCTTCTGAGCCTTGATGTTACATGGGGATTCAGTTGTCTGAAAAAACGCGTTTATTTCGGGCTGAAAAACACGTTTTGAAAAGTGTGCATTTACTGCCCCATAACTTACATGGGGTTGACCAAACTTGCAGAAACATGTTTATTTCTGCTGAAAAACACGTTCTGACACTTTCTGCACAATGGGGTTAAGATCTGAGTATGTGGGCTCTTCTGAACCTTGCTGTTACATGGGGATTCAGTTGTCTGAAAAAACGCGTTTATTTCGGGCTGAAAAACACGTTTTGAAAAGTGTGCATTTACTGCCCCATAACTTACATGGGGTTGACCAAACTTGCAGAAACATGTTTATTTCTGCTGAAAAACACGTTCTGACACTTTCTGCACACTGGGGTTAAGATCTGAGTGTGTGGGCTCTTCTGAGCTTTGCTGTTACATGGGGATTCAGTTGTCTGAAAAAACGCGTTTATTTCGGGCTGAAAAACACGTTTTGAAAAGTGTGCATTTACTGCCCCATAACTTACATGGGGTTGACCAAACTTGCAGAAACATGTTTATTTCTGCTGAAAAACACGTTCTGACACTTTCTGCACAATGGGGTTAAGATCTGAGTGTGTGGGCTCTTCTGAGCCTTGCTGTTACATGGGGATTCAGTTGTCTGAAAAAACGCGTTTATTTCGGGCTGAAAAACACGTTTTGAAAAGTGTGCATTTACTGCCCCATAACTTACATGGGGTTGACCAAACTTGCAGAAACATGTTTATTTCTGCTGAAAAACACATTTTGACACTTTCTGCACACTGGGGTTAAGAGCTGAGTGTGTGGGCTCTTCTGAGCCTTGATGTTACATGGGGATTCAGTTGTCTGAAAAAACGCGTTTATTTCGGGCTGAAAAACACGTTTTGAAAAGTGTGCATTTACTGCCCCATAACTTACATGGGGTTGACCAAACTTGCAGAAACATGTTTATTTCTGCTGAAAAACACGTTTTGACACTTTCTGCACACTGGGGTTAAGAGCTGAGTGTGTGGGCTCTTCTGAGCCTTGATGTTACATGGGGATTCAGTTGTCTGAAAAAACGCGTTTATTTCGGGCTGAAAAACACGTTTTGAAAAGTGTGCATTTACTGCCCCATAACTTACATGGGGTTGACCAAACTTGCAGAAACATGTTTATTTCTGCTGAAAAACACGTTCTGACACTTTCTGCACAATGGGGTTAAGATCTGAGTATGTGGGCTCTTCTGAACCTTGCTGTTACATGGGGATTCAGTTGTCTGAAAAAACGCGTTTATTTCGGGCTGAAAAACACGTTTTGAAAAGTGTGCATTTACTGCCCCATAACTTACATGGGGTTGACCAAACTTGCAGAAACATGTTTATTTCTGCTGAAAAACACGTTCTGACACTTTCTGCACACTGGGGTTAAGATCTGAGTGTGTGGGCTCTTCTGAGCTTTGCTGTTACATGGGGATTCAGTTGTCTGAAAAAACGCGTTTATTTCGGGCTGAAAAACACGTTTTGAAAAGTGTGCATTTACTGCCCCATAACTTACATGGGGTTGACCAAACTTGCAGAAACATGTTTATTTCTGCTGAAAAACACGTTCTGACACTTTCTGCACAATGGGGTTAAGATCTGAGTGTGTGGGCTCTTCTGAGCCTTGCTGTTACATGGGGATTCAGTTGTCTGAAAAAACGCGTTTATTTCGGGCTGAAAAACACGTTTTGAAAAGTGTGCATTTACTGCCCCATAACTTACATGGGGTTGACCAAACTTGCAGAAACATGTTTATTTCTGCTGAAAAACACATTTTGACACTTTCTGCACACTGGGGTTAAGAGCTGAGTGTGTGGGCTCTTCTGAGCCTTGATGTTACATGGGGATTCAGTTGTCTGAAAAAACGCGTTTATTTCGGGCTGAAAAACACGTTTTGAAAAGTGTGCATTTACTGCCCCATAACTTACATGGGGTTGACCAAACTTGCAGAAACATGTTTATTTCTGCTGAAAAACACGTTCTGACACTTTCTGCACACTGGGGTTAAGATCTGAGTGTGTGGGCTCTTCTGAGCTTTGCTGTTACATGGGGATTCAGTTGTCTGAAAAAACGCGTTTATTTCGGGCTGAAAAACACGTTTTGAAAAGTGTGCATTTACTGCCCCATAACTTACATGGGGTTGACCAAACTTGTAGAAACATGTTTATTTCTGCTGAAAAACACATTTTGACACTTTCTGCACACTGGGGTTAAGAGCTGAGTGTGTGGGCTCTTCTGAGCCTTGATGTTACATGGGGATTCAGTTGTCTGAAAAAACGCGTTTATTTCGGGCTGAAAAACACGTTTTGAAAAGTGTGCTGTTACTGCCCCATAACTTACATGGGGTTGACCAAACTTGCAGAAACATGTTTATTTCTGCTGAAAAACACGTTTTGACACTTTCTGCACACTGGGGTTAAGAGCTGAGTGTGTGGGCTCTTCTGAGCTTTGCTGTTACATGGGGATTCAGTTGTCTGAAAAAACGCGTTTATTTCGGGCTGAAAAACACGTTTTGAAAAGTGTGCATTTACTGCCCCATAACTTACATGGGGTTGACCAAACTTGCAGAAACATGTTTATTTCTGCTGAAAAACACGTTTTGACACTTTCTGCACACTGGGGTTAAGATCTGAGTGTCTGGGCTCTTCTGAGCCTTGATGTTACATGGGAATTCAGTTGTCTGAAAAAACGCGTTTATTTCGGGCTGAAAAAACGTTTTGAAAAGTGTGCATTTACTGCCCCATAACTTACATGGGGTTGACCAAACTTGCAGAAACATGTTTATTTCTGCTGAAAAACACGTTTTGACACTTTCTGCACACTAGGGTTAAGAGCTGAGTGTGTGGGCTCTTCTGAGCCTTGATGTTACATGGGGATTCAGTTGTCTGAAAAAACGCGTTTATTTCGGGCTGAAAAACACGTTTTGAAAAGTGTGCTGTTACTGCCCCATAACTTACATGGGGTTGACCAAACTTGCAGAAACATGTTTATTTCTGCTGAAAAACACGTTTTGACACTTTCTGCACACTGGGGTTAAGAGCTGAGTGTGTGGGCTCTTCTGAGCCTTGCTGTTACATGGGGATTCAGTTGTCTGAAAAAACGCGTTTATTTCGGGCTGAAAAACACGTTTTGAAAAGTGTGCATTTACTGCCCCATAACTTTCATGGGGTTGACCAAACTTGCAGAAACATGTTTATTTCTGCTGAAAAACACGTTTTGACACTTTCTGCACACTGGGGTTAAGAGCTGAGTGTGTGGGCTCTTCTGAGCCTTGATGTTACATGGGGATTCAGTTGTCTGAAAAAACGCGTTTATTTCGGGCTGAAAAACACGTTTTGAAAAGTGTGCATTTACTGCCCCATAACTTACATGGGGTTGACCAAACTTGCAGAAACATGTTTATTTCTGCTGAAAAACACGTTCTGACACTTTCTGCACAATGGGGTTAAGATCTGAGTATGTGGGCTCTTCTGAACCTTGCTGTTACATGGGGATTCAGTTGTCTGAAAAAACGCGTTTATTTCGGGCTGAAAAACACGTTTTGAAAAGTGTGCATTTACTGCCCCATAACTTACATGGGGTTGACCAAACTTGCAGAAACATGTTTATTTCTGCTGAAAAACACGTTCTGACACTTTCTGCACACTGGGGTTAAGATCTGAGTGTGTGGGCTCTTCTGAGCTTTGCTGTTACATGGGGATTCAGTTGTCTGAAAAAACGCGTTTATTTCGGGCTGAAAAACACGTTTTGAAAAGTGTGAATTTACTGCCCCATAACTTACAAGGGGTTGACCAAACTTGCAGAAACATGTTTATTTCTGCTGAAAAACACGTTCTGACACTTTCTGCACAATGGGGTTAAGATCTGAGTGTGTGGGCTCTTCTGAGCCTTGCTGTTACATGGGGATTCAGTTGTCTGAAAAAACGCGTTTATTTCGGGCTGAAAAACACGTTTTGAAAAGTGTGCATTTACTGCCCCATAACTTACATGGGGTTGACCAAACTTGCAGAAACATGTTTATTTCTGCTGAAAAACACATTTTGACACTTTCTGCACACTGGGGTTAAGAGCTGAGTGTGTGGGCTCTTCTGAGCCTTGATGTTACATGGGGATTCAGTTGTCTGAAAAAACGCGTTTATTTCGGGCTGAAAAACACGTTTTGAAAAGTGTGCATTTACTGCCCCATAACTTACATGGGGTTGACCAAACTTGCAGAAACATGTTTATTTCTGCTGAAAAACACGTTTTGACACTTTCTGCACACTGGGGTTAAGAGCTGAGTGTGTGGGCTCTTCTGAGCCTTGATGTTACATGGGGATTCAGTTGTCTGAAAAAACGCGTTTATTTCGGGCTGAAAAACACGTTTTGAAAAGTGTGCATTTACTGCCCCATAACTTACATGGGGTTGACCAAACTTGCAGAAACATGTTTATTTCTGCTGAAAAACACATTTTGACACTTTCTGCACACTGGGGTTAAGAGCTGAGTGTGTGGGCTCTTCTGAGCCTTGATGTTACATGGGGATTCAGTTGTCTGAAAAAACGCGTTTATTTCGGGCTGAAAAACACGTTTTGAAAAGTGTGCATTTACTGCCCCATAACTTACATGGGGTTGACCAAACTTGCAGAAACATGTTTATTTCTGCTGAAAAACACGTTTTGACACTTTCTGCACACTGGGGTTAAGATCTGAGTGTGTGGGCTCTTCTGAGCCTTGATGTTACATGGGAATTCAGTTGTCTGAAAAAACGCGTTTATTTCGGGCTGAAAAACACGTTTTGAAAAGTGTGCATTTACTGCCCCATAACTTACATGGGGTTGACCAAACTTGCAGAAACATGTTTATTTCTGCTGAAAAACACGTTTTGACACTTTCTGCACACTGGGGTTAAGAGCTGAGTGTGTGGGCTCTTCTGAGCCTTGATGTTACATGGGGATTCAGTTGTCTGAAAAAACGCGTTTATTTCGGGCTGAAAAACACGTTTTGAAAAGTGTGCATTTACTGCCCCATAACTTACATGGGGTTGACCAAACTTGCAGAAACATGTTTATTTCTGCAGAAAAACACGTTCTGACACTTTCTGCACACTGGGGTTAAGAGCTGAGTGTGTGGGCTCTTCTGAGCCTTGCTGTTACATGGGGATTCAGTTGTCTGAAAAAACGCGTTTATTTCGGGCTGAAAAACACGTTTTGAAAAGTGTGCATTTACTGACCCATAACTTACATGGGGTTGACCAAACTTGCAGAAACATGTTTATTTCTGCTGAAAAACACGTTTTGACACTTTCTGCACACTGGGGTTAAGAGCTGAGTGTGTGGGCTCTTCTGAGCCTTGATGTTACATGGGGATTCAGTTGTCTGAAAAAACGCGTTTATTTCGGGCTGAAAAACACGTTTTGAAAAGTGTGCATTTACTGCCCCATAACTTACATGGGGTTGACCAAACTTGCAGAAACATGTTTATTTCTGCTGAAAAACACATTTTGACACTTTCTGCACACTGGGGTTAAGAGCTGAGTGTGTGGGCTCTTCTGAGCCTTGATGTTACATGGGGATTCAGTTGTCTGAAAAAACGCGTTTATTTCGGGCTGAAAAACACGTTTTGAAAAGTGTGCATTTACTGCCCCATAACTTACATGGGGTTGACCAAACTTGCAGAAACATGTTTATTTCTGCTGAAAAACACGTTTTGACACTTTCTGCACACTGGGGTTAAGAGCTGAGTGTGTGGGCTCTTCTAAGCCTTGCTGTTACATGGAGATTCAGTTGTCTAAAAAAACGCGTTTATTTCGGGCTGAAAAACACGTTTTGAAAAGTGTGCATTTACTGCCCCATAACTTACATGGGGTTGACCAAACTTGCAGAAACATGTTTATTTCTGCTGAAAAACACATTTTGACACTTTCTGCACACTGGGGTTAAGAGCTGAGTGTGTGGGCTCTTCTGAGCCTTGCTGTTACATGGGGATTCAGTTGTCTGAAAAAACGCGTTTATTTCGGGCTGAAAAACACGTTTTGAAAAGTGTGCATTTACTGCCCCATAACTTACATGGGGTTGACCAAACTTGCAGAAACATGTTTATTTCTGCTGAAAAACACATTTTGACACTTTCTGCACACTGGGGTTAAGAGCTGAGTGTGTGGGCTCTTCTGAGCCTTGATGTTACATGGGGATTCAGTTGTCTGAAAAAACGCGTTTATTTCGGGCTGAAAAACACGTTTTGAAAAGTGTGCATTTACTGCCCCATAACTTACATGGGGTTGACCAAACTAGCAGAAACATGTTTATTTCTGCTGAAAAACACGTTTTGACACTTTCTGCACACTGGGGTTAAGAGCTGAGTGTGTGGGCTCTTCTGAGCCTTGCTGTTACATGGGGATTCAGTTGTCTGAAAAAACGCGTTTATTTCGGGCTGAAAAACACGTTTTGAAAAGTGTGCATTTACTGCCCCATAACTTACATGGGGTTGACCAAACTTGCAGAAACATGTTTATTTCTGCTGAAAAACACGTTTTGACACTTTCTGCACACTGGGGTTAAGAGCTGAGTGTGTGGGCTCTTCTGAGCCTTGATGTTACTTGGGGATTCAGTTGTCTGAAAAAACGCGTTTATTTCGGGCTGAAAAACACGTTTTGAAAAGTGTGCATTTACTGCCCCATAACTTACATGGGGTTGACCAAACTTGCAGAAACATGTTTATTTCTGCTGAAAAACACGTTCTGACACTTTCTGCACAATGGGGTTAAGATCTGAGTGTGTGGGCTCTTCTGAGCATTGCTGTTACATGGGGATTCAGTTGTCTGAAAAAACGCGTTTATTTCGGGCTGAAAAACACGTTTTGAAAAGTGTGCATTTACTGCCCCATAACTTACATGGGGTTGACCAAACTTGCAGAAACATGTTTATTTCTGCTGAAAAACACATTTTGACACTTTCTGCACACTGGGGTTAAGAGCTGAGTGTGTGGGCTCTTCTGAGCCTTGATGTTACATGGGGATTCAGTTGTCTGAAAAAACGCGTTTATTTCGGGCTGAAAAACACGTTTTGAAAAGTGTGCATTTACTGCCCCATAACTTACATGGGGTTGACCAAACTTGCAGAAACATGTTTATTTCTGCTGAAAAACACGTTTTGACACTTTCTGCACACTGGGGTTAAGAGCTGAGTGTGTGGGCTCTTCTGAGCTTTGCTGTTACATGGAGATTCAGTTGTCTGAAAAAACGCGTTTATTTCGGGCTGAAAAACACGTTTTGAAAAGTGTGCATTTACTGCCCCATAACTTACATGGGGTTGACCAAACTTGCAGAAACATGTTTATTTCTGCTGAAAAACACGTTCTGACACTTTCTGCACACTGGGGTTAAGATCTGAGTGTGTGGGCTCTTCTGAGCCTTGCTGTTACATGGGGATTCAGTTGTCTGAAAAAACGCGTTTATTTCGGGCTGAAAAACACGTTTTGAAAAGTGTGCATTTACTGCCCCATAACTTACATGGGGTTGACCAAACTTGCAGAAACATGTTTATTTCTGCTGAAAAACACATTTTGACACTTTCTGCACACTGGGGTTAAGAGCTGAGTGTGTGGGCTCTTCTGAGCCTTGATGTTACATGGGGATTCAGTTGTCTGAAAAAACGCGTTTATTTCGGGCTGAAAAACACGTTTTGAAAAGTGTGCATTTACTGCCCCATAACTTACATGGGGTTGACCAAACTTGCAGAAACATGTTTATTTCTGCTGAAAAACACGTTCTGACACTTTCTGCACAATGGGGTTAAGATCTGAGTGTGTGGGCTCTTCTGAGCCTTGCTGTTACATGGGGATTCAGTTGTCTGAAAAAACGCGTTTATTTCGGGCTGAAAAACACGTTTTGAAAAGTGTGCATTTACTGCCCCATAACTTACATGGGGTTGACCAAACTTGCAGAAACATGTTTATTTCTGCTGAAAAACACATTTTGACACTTTCTGCACACTGGGGTTAAGAGCTGAGTATGTGGGCTCTTCTGAGCCTTGATGTTACATGGGGATTCAGTTGTCTGAAAAAACGCGTTTATTTCGGGCTGAAAAACACGTTTTGAAAAGTGTGCATTTACTGCCCCATAACTTACATGGGGTTGACCAAACTTGCAGAAACATGTTTATTTCTGCTGAAAAACACGTTCTGACACTTTCTGCACACTGGGGTTAAGATCTGAGTGTGTGGGCTCTTCTGAGCTTTGCTGTTACATGGGGATTCAGTTGTCTGAAAAAACGCGTTTATTTCGGGCTGAAAAACACGTTTTGAAAAGTGTGCATTTACTGCCCCATAACTTACATGGGGTTGACCAAACTTGCAGAAACATGTTTATTTCTGCTGAAAAACACATTTTGACACTTTCTGCACACTGGGGTTAAGAGCTGAGTGTGTGGGCTCTTCTGAGCCTTGATGTTACATGGGGATTCAGTTGTCTGAAAAAACGCGTTTATTTCGGGCTGAAAAACACGTTTTGAAAAGTGTGCATTTACTGCCCCATAACTTACATGGGGTTGACCAAACTTGCAGAAACATGTTTATTTCTGCTGAAAAACACGTTTTGACACTTTCTGCACACTGGGGTTAAGAGCTGACTGTGTGGGCTCTTCTGAGCTTTGCTGTTACATGGGGATTCAGTTGTCTGAAAAAACGCGTTTATTTCGGGCTGAAAAACACGTTTTGAAAAGTGTGCATTTACTGCCCCATAACTTACATGGGGTTGACCAAACTTGCAGAAACATGTTTATTTCTGCTGAAAAACACGTTTTGACACTGTCTGCACACTGGGGTTAAGAGCTGAGTGTGTGGGCTCTTCTGAGCCTTGCTGTTACATGGAGATTCAGTTGTCTGAAAAAACGCGTTTATTTCGGGCTGAAAAACACGTTTTGAAAAGTGTGCATTTACTGCCCCATAACTTACATGGGGTTGACCAAACTTGCAGAAACATGTTTATTTCTGCTGAAAAACACATTTTGACACTTTCTGCACACTGGGGTTAAGAGCTGAGTGTGTGGGCTCTTCTGAGCCTTGATGTTACATGGGGATTCAGTTGTCTGAAAAAACGCGTTTATTTCGGGCTGAAAAACACGTTTTGAAAAGTGTGCATTTACTGCCCCATAACTTACATGGGGTTGACCAAACTTGCAGAAACATGTTTATTTCTGCTGAAAAACACATTTTGACACTTTCTGCACACTGGGGTTAAGAGCTGAGTGTGTGGGCTCTTCTGAGCCTTGATGTTACATGGGGATTCAGTTGTCTGAAAAAACGCGTTTATTTCGGGCTGAAAAACACGTTTTGAAAAGTGTGCATTTACTGCCCCATAACTTACATGGGGTTGACCAAACTTGCAGAAACATGTTTATTTCTGCTGAAAAACACGTTTTGACACTTTCTGCACACTGGGGTTAAGATCTGAGTGTCTGGGCTCTTCTGAGCCTTGATGTTACATGGGAATTCAGTTGTCTGAAAAAACGCGTTTATTTCGGGCTGAAAAAACGTTTTGAAAAGTGTGCATTTACTGCCCCATAACTTACATGGGGTTGACCAAACTTGCAGAAACATGTTTATTTCTGCTGAAAAACACGTTTTGACACTTTCTGCACACTAGGGTTAAGAGCTGAGTGTGTGGGCTCTTCTGAGCCTTGATGTTACATGGGGATTCAGTTGTCTGAAAAAACGCGTTTATTTCGGGCTGAAAAACACGTTTTGAAAAGTGTGCTGTTACTGCCCCATAACTTACATGGGGTTGACCAAACTTGCAGAAACATGTTTATTTCTGCTGAAAAACACGTTTTGACACTTTCTGCACACTGGGGTTAAGAGCTGAGTGTGTGGGCTCTTCTGAGCCTTGCTGTTACATGGGGATTCAGTTGTCTGAAAAAACGCGTTTATTTCGGGCTGAAAAACACGTTTTGAAAAGTGTGCATTTACTGCCCCATAACTTTCATGGGGTTGACCAAACTTGCAGAAACATGTTTATTTCTGCTGAAAAACACGTTTTGACACTTTCTGCACACTGGGGTTAAGAGCTGAGTGTGTGGGCTCTTCTGAGCCTTGATGTTACATGGGGATTCAGTTGTCTGAAAAAACGCGTTTATTTCGGGCTGAAAAACACGTTTTGAAAAGTGTGCATTTACTGCCCCATAACTTACATGGGGTTGACCAAACTTGCAGAAACATGTTTATTTCTGCTGAAAAACACGTTCTGACACTTTCTGCACAATGGGGTTAAGATCTGAGTATGTGGGCTCTTCTGAACCTTGCTGTTACATGGGGATTCAGTTGTCTGAAAAAACGCGTTTATTTCGGGCTGAAAAACACGTTTTGAAAAGTGTGCATTTACTGCCCCATAACTTACATGGGGTTGACCAAACTTGCAGAAACATGTTTATTTCTGCTGAAAAACACGTTCTGACACTTTCTGCACACTGGGGTTAAGATCTGAGTGTGTGGGCTCTTCTGAGCTTTGCTGTTACATGGGGATTCAGTTGTCTGAAAAAACGCGTTTATTTCGGGCTGAAAAACACGTTTTGAAAAGTGTGAATTTACTGCCCCATAACTTACAAGGGGTTGACCAAACTTGCAGAAACATGTTTATTTCTGCTGAAAAACACGTTCTGACACTTTCTGCACAATGGGGTTAAGATCTGAGTGTGTGGGCTCTTCTGAGCCTTGCTGTTACATGGGGATTCAGTTGTCTGAAAAAACGCGTTTATTTCGGGCTGAAAAACACGTTTTGAAAAGTGTGCATTTACTGCCCCATAACTTACATGGGGTTGACCAAACTTGCAGAAACATGTTTATTTCTGCTGAAAAACACATTTTGACACTTTCTGCACACTGGGGTTAAGAGCTGAGTGTGTGGGCTCTTCTGAGCCTTGATGTTACATGGGGATTCAGTTGTCTGAAAAAACGCGTTTATTTCGGGCTGAAAAACACGTTTTGAAAAGTGTGCATTTACTGCCCCATAACTTACATGGGGTTGACCAAACTTGCAGAAACATGTTTATTTCTGCTGAAAAACACGTTTTGACACTTTCTGCACACTGGGGTTAAGAGCTGAGTGTGTGGGCTCTTCTGAGCCTTGATGTTACATGGGGATTCAGTTGTCTGAAAAAACGCGTTTATTTCGGGCTGAAAAACACGTTTTGAAAAGTGTGCATTTACTGCCCCATAACTTACATGGGGTTGACCAAACTTGCAGAAACATGTTTATTTCTGCTGAAAAACACATTTTGACACTTTCTGCACACTGGGGTTAAGAGCTGAGTGTGTGGGCTCTTCTGAGCCTTGATGTTACATGGGGATTCAGTTGTCTGAAAAAACGCGTTTATTTCGGGCTGAAAAACACGTTTTGAAAAGTGTGCATTTACTGCCCCATAACTTACATGGGGTTGACCAAACTTGCAGAAACATGTTTATTTCTGCTGAAAAACACGTTTTGACACTTTCTGCACACTGGGGTTAAGATCTGAGTGTGTGGGCTCTTCTGAGCCTTGATGTTACATGGGAATTCAGTTGTCTGAAAAAACGCGTTTATTTCGGGCTGAAAAACACGTTTTGAAAAGTGTGCATTTACTGCCCCATAACTTACATGGGGTTGACCAAACTTGCAGAAACATGTTTATTTCTGCTGAAAAACACGTTCTGACACTTTCTGCACACTGGGGTTAAGATCTGAGTGTGTGGGCTCTTCTGAGCCTTGCTGTTACATGGGGATTCAGTTGTCTGAAAAAACGCGTTTATTTCGGGCTGAAAAACACGTTTTGAAAAGTGTGCATTTACTGCCCCATAACTTACATGGGGTTGACCAAACTTGCAGAAACATGTTTATTTCTGCTGAAAAACACATTTTGACACTTTCTGCACACTGGGGTTAAGAGCTGAGTGTGTGGGCTCTTCTGAGCCTTGATGTTACATGGGGATTCAGTTGTCTGAAAAAACGCGTTTATTTCGGGCTGAAAAACACGTTTTGAAAAGTGTGCATTTACTGCCCCATAACTTACATGGGGTTGACCAAACTTGCAGAAACATGTTTATTTCTGCTGAAAAACACGTTCTGACACTTTCTGCACACTGGGGTTAAGATCTGAGTGTGTGGGCTCTTCTGAGCCTTGCTGTTACATGGAGATTCAGTTGTCTGAAAAAACGCGTTTATTTCGGGCTGAAAAACACGTTTTGAAAAGTGTGCATTTACTGCCCCATAACTTACATGGGGTTGACCAAACTTGCAGAAACATGTTTATTTCTGCTGAAAAACACGTTCTGACACTTTCTGCACACTGGGGTTAAGATCTGAGTGTGTGGGCTCTTCTGAGCCTTGCTGTTACATGGGGATTCAGTTGTCTGAAAAAACGCGTTTATTTCGGGCTGAAAAACACGTTTTGAAAAGTGTGCATTTACTGCCCCATAACTTACATGGGGTTGACCAAACTTGCAGAAACATGTTTATTTCTGCTGAAAAACACATTTTGACACTTTCTGCACACTGGGGTTAAGAGCTGAGTGTGTGGGCTCTTCTGAGCCTTGATGTTACATGGGGATTCAGTTGTCTGAAAAAACGCGTTTATTTCGGGCTGAAAAACACGTTTTGAAAAGTGTGCATTTACTGCCCCATAACTTACATGGGGTTGACCAAACTTGCAGAAACATGTTTATTTCTGCTGAAAAACACGTTCTGACACTTTCTGCACAATGGGGTTAAGATCTGAGTGTGTGGGCTCTTCTGAGCCTTGCTGTTACATGGGGATTCAGTTGTCTGAAAAAACGCGTTTATTTCGGGCTGAAAAACACGTTTTGAAAAGTGTGCATTTACTGCCCCATAACTTACATGGGGTTGACCAAACTTGCAGAAACATGTTTATTTCTGCTGAAAAACACATTTTGACACTTTCTGCACACTGGGGTTAAGAGCTGAGTATGTGGGCTCTTCTGAGCCTTGATGTTACATGGGGATTCAGTTGTCTGAAAAAACGCGTTTATTTCGGGCTGAAAAACACGTTTTGAAAAGTGTGCATTTACTGCCCCATAACTTACATGGGGTTGACCAAACTTGCAGAAACATGTTTATTTCTGCTGAAAAACACGTTCTGACACTTTCTGCACACTGGGGTTAAGATCTGAGTGTGTGGGCTCTTCTGAGCTTTGCTGTTACATGGGGATTCAGTTGTCTGAAAAAACGCGTTTATTTCGGGCTGAAAAACACGTTTTGAAAAGTGTGCATTTACTGCCCCATAACTTACATGGGGTTGACCAAACTTGCAGAAACATGTTTATTTCTGCTGAAAAACACATTTTGACACTTTCTGCACACTGGGGTTAAGAGCTGAGTGTGTGGGCTCTTCTGAGCCTTGATGTTACATGGGGATTCAGTTGTCTGAAAAAACGCGTTTATTTCGGGCTGAAAAACACGTTTTGAAAAGTGTGCATTTACTGCCCCATAACTTACATGGGGTTGACCAAACTTGCAGAAACATGTTTATTTCTGCTGAAAAACACGTTTTGACACTTTCTGCACACTGGGGTTAAGAGCTGACTGTGTGGGCTCTTCTGAGCTTTGCTGTTACATGGGGATTCAGTTGTCTGAAAAAACGCGTTTATTTCGGGCTGAAAAACACGTTTTGAAAAGTGTGCATTTACTGCCCCATAACTTACATGGGGTTGACCAAACTTGCAGAAACATGTTTATTTCTGCTGAAAAACACGTTTTGACACTGTCTGCACACTGGGGTTAAGAGCTGAGTGTGTGGGCTCTTCTGAGCCTTGCTGTTACATGGAGATTCAGTTGTCTGAAAAAACGCGTTTATTTCGGGCTGAAAAACACGTTTTGAAAAGTGTGCATTTACTGCCCCATAACTTACATGGGGTTGACCAAACTTGCAGAAACATGTTTATTTCTGCTGAAAAACACATTTTGACACTTTCTGCACACTGGGGTTAAGAGCTGAGTGTGTGGGCTCTTCTGAGCCTTGATGTTACATGGGGATTCAGTTGTCTGAAAAAACGCGTTTATTTCGGGCTGAAAAACACGTTTTGAAAAGTGTGCATTTACTGCCCCATAACTTACATGGGGTTGACCAAACTTGCAGAAACATGTTTATTTCTGCTGAAAAACACATTTTGACACTTTCTGCACACTGGGGTTAAGAGCTGAGTGTGTGGGCTCTTCTGAGCCTTGATGTTACATGGGGATTCAGTTGTCTGAAAAAACGCGTTTATTTCGGGCTGAAAAACACGTTTTGAAAAGTGTGCATTTACTGCCCCATAACTTACATGGGGTTGACCAAACTTGCAGAAACATGTTTATTTCTGCTGAAAAACACGTTTTGACACTTTCTGCACACTGGGGTTAAGATCTGAGTGTCTGGGCTCTTCTGAGCCTTGATGTTACATGGGAATTCAGTTGTCTGAAAAAACGCGTTTATTTCGGGCTGAAAAAACGTTTTGAAAAGTGTGCATTTACTGCCCCATAACTTACATGGGGTTGACCAAACTTGCAGAAACATGTTTATTTCTGCTGAAAAACACGTTTTGACACTTTCTGCACACTAGGGTTAAGAGCTGAGTGTGTGGGCTCTTCTGAGCCTTGATGTTACATGGGGATTCAGTTGTCTGAAAAAACGCGTTTATTTCGGGCTGAAAAACACGTTTTGAAAAGTGTGCTGTTACTGCCCCATAACTTACATGGGGTTGACCAAACTTGCAGAAACATGTTTATTTCTGCTGAAAAACACGTTTTGACACTTTCTGCACACTGGGGTTAAGAGCTGAGTGTGTGGGCTCTTCTGAGCCTTGCTGTTACATGGGGATTCAGTTGTCTGAAAAAACGCGTTTATTTCGGGCTGAAAAACACGTTTTGAAAAGTGTGCATTTACTGCCCCATAACTTTCATGGGGTTGACCAAACTTGCAGAAACATGTTTATTTCTGCTGAAAAACACGTTTTGACACTTTCTGCACACTGGGGTTAAGAGCTGAGTGTGTGGGCTCTTCTGAGCCTTGATGTTACATGGGGATTCAGTTGTCTGAAAAAACGCGTTTATTTCGGGCTGAAAAACACGTTTTGAAAAGTGTGCATTTACTGCCCCATAACTTACATGGGGTTGACCAAACTTGCAGAAACATGTTTATTTCTGCTGAAAAACACGTTCTGACACTTTCTGCACAATGGGGTTAAGATCTGAGTATGTGGGCTCTTCTGAACCTTGCTGTTACATGGGGATTCAGTTGTCTGAAAAAACGCGTTTATTTCGGGCTGAAAAACACGTTTTGAAAAGTGTGCATTTACTGCCCCATAACTTACATGGGGTTGACCAAACTTGCAGAAACATGTTTATTTCTGCTGAAAAACACGTTCTGACACTTTCTGCACACTGGGGTTAAGATCTGAGTGTGTGGGCTCTTCTGAGCTTTGCTGTTACATGGGGATTCAGTTGTCTGAAAAAACGCGTTTATTTCGGGCTGAAAAACACGTTTTGAAAAGTGTGCATTTACTGCCCCATAACTTACATGGGGTTGACCAAACTTGCAGAAACATGTTTATTTCTGCTGAAAAACACGTTCTGACACTTTCTGCACAATGGGGTTAAGATCTGAGTGTGTGGGCTCTTCTGAGCCTTGCTGTTACATGGGGATTCAGTTGTCTGAAAAAACGCGTTTATTTCGGGCTGAAAAACACGTTTTGAAAAGTGTGCATTTACTGCCCCATAACTTACATGGGGTTGACCAAACTTGCAGAAACATGTTTATTTCTGCTGAAAAACACATTTTGACACTTTCTGCACACTGGGGTTAAGAGCTGAGTGTGTGGGCTCTTCTGAGCCTTGATGTTACATGGGGATTCAGTTGTCTGAAAAAACGCGTTTATTTCGGGCTGAAAAACACGTTTTGAAAAGTGTGCATTTACTGCCCCATAACTTACATGGGGTTGACCAAACTTGCAGAAACATGTTTATTTCTGCTGAAAAACACGTTTTGACACTTTCTGCACACTGGGGTTAAGAGCTGAGTGTGTGGGCTCTTCTGAGCCTTGATGTTACATGGGGATTCAGTTGTCTGAAAAAACGCGTTTATTTCGGGCTGAAAAACACGTTTTGAAAAGTGTGCATTTACTGCCCCATAACTTACATGGGGTTGACCAAACTTGCAGAAACATGTTTATTTCTGCTGAAAAACACGTTCTGACACTTTCTGCACAATGGGGTTAAGATCTGAGTATGTGGGCTCTTCTGAACCTTGCTGTTACATGGGGATTCAGTTGTCTGAAAAAACGCGTTTATTTCGGGCTGAAAAACACGTTTTGAAAAGTGTGCATTTACTGCCCCATAACTTACATGGGGTTGACCAAACTTGCAGAAACATGTTTATTTCTGCTGAAAAACACGTTCTGACACTTTCTGCACACTGGGGTTAAGATCTGAGTGTGTGGGCTCTTCTGAGCTTTGCTGTTACATGGGGATTCAGTTGTCTGAAAAAACGCGTTTATTTCGGGCTGAAAAACACGTTTTGAAAAGTGTGCATTTACTGCCCCATAACTTACATGGGGTTGACCAAACTTGCAGAAACATGTTTATTTCTGCTGAAAAACACGTTCTGACACTTTCTGCACAATGGGGTTAAGATCTGAGTGTGTGGGCTCTTCTGAGCCTTGCTGTTACATGGGGATTCAGTTGTCTGAAAAAACGCGTTTATTTCGGGCTGAAAAACACGTTTTGAAAAGTGTGCATTTACTGCCCCATAACTTACATGGGGTTGACCAAACTTGCAGAAACATGTTTATTTCTGCTGAAAAACACATTTTGACACTTTCTGCACACTGGGGTTAAGAGCTGAGTGTGTGGGCTCTTCTGAGCCTTGATGTTACATGGGGATTCAGTTGTCTGAAAAAACGCGTTTATTTCGGGCTGAAAAACACGTTTTGAAAAGTGTGCATTTACTGCCCCATAACTTACATGGGGTTGACCAAACTTGCAGAAACATGTTTATTTCTGCTGAAAAACACGTTCTGACACTTTCTGCACACTGGGGTTAAGATCTGAGTGTGTGGGCTCTTCTGAGCTTTGCTGTTACATGGGGATTCAGTTGTCTGAAAAAACGCGTTTATTTCGGGCTGAAAAACACGTTTTGAAAAGTGTGCATTTACTGCCCCATAACTTACATGGGGTTGACCAAACTTGTAGAAACATGTTTATTTCTGCTGAAAAACACATTTTGACACTTTCTGCACACTGGGGTTAAGAGCTGAGTGTGTGGGCTCTTCTGAGCCTTGATGTTACATGGGGATTCAGTTGTCTGAAAAAACGCGTTTATTTCGGGCTGAAAAACACGTTTTGAAAAGTGTGCTGTTACTGCCCCATAACTTACATGGGGTTGACCAAACTTGCAGAAACATGTTTATTTCTGCTGAAAAACACGTTTTGACACTTTCTGCACACTGGGGTTAAGAGCTGAGTGTGTGGGCTCTTCTGAGCTTTGCTGTTACATGGGGATTCAGTTGTCTGAAAAAACGCGTTTATTTCGGGCTGAAAAACACGTTTTGAAAAGTGTGCATTTACTGCCCCATAACTTACATGGGGTTGACCAAACTTGCAGAAACATGTTTATTTCTGCTGAAAAACACGTTTTGACACTGTCTGCACACTGGGGTTAAGAGCTGAGTGTGTGGGCTCTTCTGAGCCTTGCTGTTACATGGAGATTCAGTTGTCTGAAAAAACGCGTTTATTTCGGGCTGAAAAACACGTTTTGAAAAGTGTGCATTTACTGCCCCATAACTTACATGGGGTTGACCAAACTTGCAGAAACATGTTTATTTCTGCTGAAAAACACGTTTTGACACTTTCTGCACACTGGGGTTAAGAGCTGAGTGTGTGGGCTCTTCTGAGCCTTGATGTTACATGGGGATTCAGTTGTCTGAAAAAACGCGTTTATTTCGGGCTGAAAAACACGTTTTGAAAAGTGTGCATTTTGCCCCATAACTTACATGGGGTTGACCAAACTTGCAGAAACGTTTATTTCTGCTGAAAAACACGTTCTGACACTTTCTGCACAATGGGGTTAAGATCTGAGTGTGTGGGCTCTTCTGAGCCTTGCTGTTACATGGGGATTCAGTTGTCTGAAAAAACGCGTTTATTTCGGGCTGAAAAACACGTTTTGAAAAGTGTGCATTTACTGCCCCATAACTTACATGGGGTTGACCAAACTTGCAGAAACATGTTTATTTCTGCTGAAAAACACATTTTGACACTTTCTGCACACTGGGGTTAAGAGCTGAGTGTGTGGGCTCTTCTGAGCCTTGATGTTACATGGGGATTCAGTTGTCTGAAAAAACGCGTTTATTTCGGGCTGAAAAACACGTTTTGAAAAGTGTGCATTTACTGCCCCATAACTTACATGGGGTTGACCAAACTTGCAGAAACATGTTTATTTCTGCTGAAAAACACGTTCTGACACTTTCTGCACACTGGGGTTAAGATCTGAGTGTGTGGGCTCTTCTGAGCTTTGCTGTTACATGGGGATTCAGTTGTCTGAAAAAACGCGTTTATTTCGGGCTGAAAAACACGTTTTGAAAAGTGTGCATTTACTGCCCCATAACTTACATGGGGTTGACCAAACTTGTAGAAACATGTTTATTTCTGCTGAAAAACACATTTTGACACTTTCTGCACACTGGGGTTAAGAGCTGAGTGTGTGGGCTCTTCTGAGCCTTGATGTTACATGGGGATTCAGTTGTCTGAAAAAACGCGTTTATTTCGGGCTGAAAAACACGTTTTGAAAAGTGTGCTGTTACTGCCCCATAACTTACATGGGGTTGACCAAACTTGCAGAAACATGTTTATTTCTGCTGAAAAACACGTTTTGACACTTTCTGCACACTGGGGTTAAGAGCTGAGTGTGTGGGCTCTTCTGAGCTTTGCTGTTACATGGGGATTCAGTTGTCTGAAAAAACGCGTTTATTTCGGGCTGAAAAACACGTTTTGAAAAGTGTGCATTTACTGCCCCATAACTTACATGGGGTTGACCAAACTTGCAGAAACATGTTTATTTCTGCTGAAAAACACGTTTTGACACTTTCTGCACACTGGGGTTAAGAGCTGAGTGTGTGGGCTCTTCTGAGCCTTGATGTTACATGGGGATTCAGTTGTCTGAAAAAACGCGTTTATTTCGGGCTGAAAAACACGTTTTGAAAAGTGTGCATTTACTGCCCCATAACTTACATGGGGTTGACCAAACTTGCAGAAACATGTTTATTTCTGCAGAAAAACACGTTCTGACACTTTCTGCACACTGGGGTTAAGAGCTGAGTGTGTGGGCTCTTCTGAGCCTTGATGTTACATGGGGATTCAGTTGTCTGAAAAAACGCGTTTATTTCGGGCTGAAAAACACGTTTTGAAAAGTGTGCATTTACTGCCCCATAACTTACATGGGGTTGACCAAACTTGCAGAAACATGTTTATTTCTGCTGAAAAACACATTTTGACACTTTCTGCACACTGGGGTTAAGAGCTGAGTGTGTGGACTCTTCTGAGCCTTGATGTTACATGGGGATTCAGTTGTCTGAAAAAACGCGTTTATTTCGGGCTGAAAAACACGTTTTGAAAAGTGTGCATTTACTGCCCCATAACTTACATGGGGTTGACCAAACTTGCAGAAACATGTTTATTTCTGCTGAAAAACACGTTTTGACACTTTCTGCACACTGGGGTTAAGAGCTGAGTGTGTGGGCTCTTCTGAGCCTTGATGTTACATGGGGATTCAGTTGTCTGAAAAAACGCGTTTATTTCGGGCTGAAAAACACGTTTTGAAAAGTGTGCATTTACTGCCCCATAACTTACATGGGGTTGACCAAACTTGCAGAAACATGTTTATTTCTGCTGAAAAACACATTTTGACACTTTCTGCACACTGGGGTTAAGAGCTGAGTGTGTGGGCTCTTCTGAGCCTTGATGTTACATGGGGATTCAGTTGTCTGAAAAAACGCGTTTATTTCGGGCTGAAAAACACGTTTTGAAAAGTGTGCATTTACTGCCCCATAACTTACATGGGGTTGACCAAACTTGCAGAAACATGTTTATTTCTGCTGAAAAACACGTTCTGACACTTTCTGCACACTGGGGTTAAGATCTGAGTGTGTGGGCTCTTCTGAGCTTTGCTGTTACATGGGGATTCAGTTGTCTGAAAAAACGCGTTTATTTCGGGCTGAAAAACACGTTTTGAAAAGTGTGCATTTACTGCCCCATAACTTACATGGGGTTGACCAAACTTGCAGAAACATGTTTATTTCTGCTGAAAAACACATTTTGACACTTTCTGCACACTGGGGTTAAGAGCTGAGTGTGTGGGCTCTTCTGAGCCTTGATGTTACATGGGGATTCAGTTGTCTGAAAAAACGCGTTTATTTCGGGCTGAAAAACACGTTTTGAAAAGTGTGCATTTACTGCCCCATAACTTACATGGGGTTGACCAAACTTGCAGAAACATGTTTATTTCTGCTGAAAAACACGTTTTGACACTTTCTGCACACTGGGGTTAAGAGCTGAGTATGTGGGCTCTTCTGAGCTTTGCTTTTACATGGGGATTCAGTTGTCTGAAAAAACGCGTTTATTTCGGGCTGAAAAACACGTTTTGAAAAGTGTGCATTTACTGCCCCATAACTTACATGGGGTTGACCAAACTTGCAGAAACATGTTTATTTCTGCTGAAAAACACGTTTTGACACTGTCTGCACACTGGGGTTAAGAGCTGAGTGTGTGGGCTCTTCTGAGCCTTGCTGTTACATGGAGATTCAGTTGTCTGAAAAAACGCGTTTATTTCGGGCTGAAAAACACGTTTTGAAAAGTGTGCATTTACTGCCCCATAACTTACATGGGGTTGACCAAACTTGCAGAAACATGTTTATTTCTGCTGAAAAACACATTTTGACACTTTCTGCACACTGGGGTTAAGAGCTGAGTGTGTGGGCTCTTCTGAGCCTTGATGTTACATGGGGATTCAGTTGTCTGAAAAAACGCGTTTATTTCGGGCTGAAAAACACGTTTTGAAAAGTGTGCATTTACTGCCCCATAACTTACATGGGGTTGACCAAACTTGCAGAAACATGTTTATTTCTGCTGAAAAACACATTTTGACACTTTCTGCACACTGGGGTTAAGAGCTGAGTGTGTGGGCTCTTCTGAGCCTTGATGTTACATGGGGATTCAGTTGTCTGAAAAAACGCGTTTATTTCGGGCTGAAAAACACGTTTTGAAAAGTGTGCATTTACTGCCCCATAACTTACATGGGGTTGACCAAACTTGCAGAAACATGTTTATTTCTGCTGAAAAACACGTTTTGACACTTTCTGCACACTGGGGTTAAGATCTGAGTGTGTGGGCTCTTCTGAGCCTTGATGTTACATGGGAATTCAGTTGTCTGAAAAAACGCGTTTATTTCGGGCTGAAAAACACGTTTTGAAAAGTGTGCATTTACTGCCCCATAACTTACATGGGGTTGACCAAACTTGCAGAAACATGTTTATTTCTGCTGAAAAACACGTTTTGACACTTTCTGCACACTGGGGTTAAGAGCTGAGTGTGTGGGCTCTTCTGAGCCTTGATGTTACATGGGGATTCAGTTGTCTGAAAAAACGCGTTTATTTCGGGCTGAAAAACACGTTTTGAAAAGTGTGCATTTACTGCCCCATAACTTACATGGGGTTGACCAAACTTGCAGAAACATGTTTATTTCTGCAGAAAAACACGTTCTGACACTTTCTGCACACTGGGGTTAAGAGCTGAGTGTGTGGGCTCTTCTGAGCCTTGATGTTACATGGGGATTCAGTTGTCTGAAAAAACGCGTTTATTTCGGGCTGAAAAACACGTTTTGAAAAGTATGCATTTACTGCCCCATAACTTACATGGGGTTGACCAAACTTGCAGAAACATGTTTATTTCTGCTGAAAAACACGTTCTGACACTTTCTGCACACTGGGGTTAAGATCTGAGTGTGTGGGCTCTTCTGAGCCTTGCTGTTACATGGGGATTCAGTTGTCTGAAAAAACGCGTTTATTTCGGGCTGAAAAACACGTTTTGAAAAGTGTGCATTTACTGACCCATAACTTACATGGGGTTGACCAAACTTGCAGAAACATGTTTATTTCTGCTGAAAAACACGTTTTGACACTTTCTGCACACTGGGGTTAAGAGCTGAGTGTGTGGGCTCTTCTGAGCCTTGATGTTACATGGGGATTCAGTTGTCTGAAAAAACGCGTTTATTTCGGGCTGAAAAACACGTTTTGAAAAGTGTGCATTTACTGCCCCATAACTTACATGGGGTTGACCAAACTTGCAGAAACATGTTTATTTCTGCTGAAAAACACGTTCTGACACTTTCTGCACACTGGGGTTAAGATCTGAGTGTGTGGGCTCTTCTGAGCCTTGCTGTTACATGGGGATTCAGTTGACTGAAAAAACGCGTTTATTTCGGGCTGAAAAACACGTTTTGAAAAGTGTGCATTTACTGCCCCATAACTTACATGGGGTTGACCAAACTTGCAGAAACATGTTTATTTCTGCTGAAAAACACGTTTTGACACTTTCTGCACACTGGGGTTAAGAGCTGAGTGTGTGGGCTCTTCTGAACCTTGCTGTTACATGGAGATTCAGTTGTCTGAAAAAACGCGTTTATTTCAGGCTGAAAAACACGTTTTGAAAAGTGTGCATTTACTGCCCCATAACTTACATGGGGTTGAACAAACTTGCAGAAACATGTTTATTTCTGCTGAAAAACACGTTCTGACACTTTCTGCACAATGGGGTTAAGATCTGAGTATGTGGGCTCTTCTGAACCTTGCTGTTACATGGGGATTCAGTTGTCTGAAAAAACGCGTTTATTTCGGGCTGAAAAACACGTTTTGAAAAGTGTTCATTTACTGCCCCATAACTTACATGGGGTTGACCAAACTTGCAGAAACATGTTTATTTCTGCTGAAAAACACGTTCTGACACTTTCTGCACACTGGGGTTAAGATCTGAGTGTGTGGGCTCTTCTGAGCTTTGCTGTTACATGGGGATTCAGTTGTCTGAAAAAACGCGTTTATTTCGGGCTGAAAAACACGTTTTGAAAAGTGTGCATTTACTGCCCCATAACTTACATGGGGTTGACCAAACTTGCAGAAACATGTTTATTTCTGCTGAAAAACACGTTCTGACACTTTCTGCACAATGGGGTTAAGATCTGAGTGTGTGGGCTCTTCTGAGCCTTGCTGTTACATGGGGATTCAGTTGTCTGAAAAAACGCGTTTATTTCGGGCTGAAAAACACGTTTTGAAAAGTGTGCATTTACTGCCCCATAACTTACATGGGGTTGACCAAACTTGCAGAAACATGTTTATTTCTGCTGAAAAACACATTTTGACACTTTCTGCACACTGGGGTTAAGAGCTGAGTGTGTGGGCTCTTCTGAGCCTTGATGTTACATGGGGATTCAGTTGTCTGAAAAAACGCGTTTATTTCGTGCTGAAAAACACGTTTTGAAAAGTGTGCATTTACTGCCCCATAACTTACATGGGGTTGACCAAACTTGCAGAAACATGTTTATTTCTGCTGAAAAACACGTTCTGACACTTTCTGCACACTGGGGTTAAGATCTGAGTGTGTGGGCTCTTCTGAGCTTTGCTGTTACATGGGGATTCAGTTGTCTGAAAAAACGCGTTTATTTCGGGCTGAAAAACACGTTTTGAAAAGTGTGCATTTACTGCCCCATAACTTACATGGGGTTGACCAAACTTGCAGAAACATGTTTATTTCTGCTGAAAAACACATTTTGACACTTTCTGCACACTGGGGTTAAGAGCTGAGTGTGTGGGCTCTTCTGAGCCTTGATGTTACATGGGGATTCAGTTGTCTGAAAAAACGCGTTTATTTCGGGCTGAAAAACACGTTTTGAAAAGTGTGCATTTACTGCCCCATAACTTACATGGGGTTGACCAAACTTGCAGAAACATGTTTATTTCTGCTGAAAAACACGTTTTGACACTTTCTGCACACTGGGGTTAAGAGCTGAGTGTGTGGGCTCTTCTGAGCTTTGCTGTTACATGGGGATTCAGTTGTCTGAAAAAACGCGTTTATTTCGGGCTGAAAAACACGTTTTGAAAAGTGTGCATTTACTGCCCCATAACTTACATGGGGTTGACCAAACTTGCAGAAACATGTTTATTTCTGCTGAAAAACACGTTTTGACACTTTCTGCACACTGGGGTTAAGAGCTGAGTGTGTGGGCTCTTCTAAGCCTTGCTGTTACATGGAGATTCAGTTGTCTAAAAAAACGCGTTTATTTCGGGCTGAAAAACACGTTTTGAAAAGTGTGCATTTACTGCCCCATAACTTACATGGGGTTGACCAAACTTGCAGAAACATGTTTATTTCTGCTGAAAAACACATTTTGACACTTTCTGCACACTGGGGTTAAGAGCTGAGTGTGTGGGCTCTTCTGAGCCTTGATGTTACATGGGGATTCAGTTGTCTGAAAAAACGCGTTTATTTCGGGCTGAAAAACACGTTTTGAAAAGTGTGCATTTACTGCCCCATAACTTACATGGGGTTGACCAAACTTGCAGAAACATGTTTATTTCTGCTGAAAAACACGTTTTGACACTTTCTGCACACTGGGGTTAAGATCTGAGTGTGTGGGCTCTTCTGAGCCTTGATGTTACATGGGAATTCAGTTGTCTGAAAAAACGCGTTTATTTCGGGCTGAAAAACACGTTTTGAAAAGTGTGCATTTACTGCCCCATAACTTACATGGGGTTGACCAAACTTGCAGAAACATGTTTATTTCTGCTGAAAAACACGTTTTGACACTTTCTGCACACTGGGGTTAAGAGCTGAGTGTGTGGGCTCTTCTGAGCCTTGATGTTACATGGGGATTCAGTTGTCTGAAAAAACGCGTTTATTTCGGGCTGAAAAACACGTTTTGAAAAGTGTGCATTTACTGCCCCATAACTTACATGGGGTTGACCAAACTTGCAGAAACATGTTTATTTCTGCAGAAAAACACGTTCTGACACTTTCTGCACACTGGGGTTAAGAGCTGAGTGTGTGGGCTCTTCTGAGCCTTGATGTTACATGGGGATTCAGTTGTCTGAAAAAACGCGTTTATTTCGGGCTGAAAAACACGTTTTGAAAAGTGTGCATTTACTGCCCCATAACTTACATGGGGTTGACCAAACTTGCAGAAACATGTTTATTTCTGCTGAAAAACACGTTCTGACACTTTCTGCACACTGGGGTTAAGATCTGAGTGTGTGGGCTCTTCTGAGCCTTGCTGTTACATGGGGATTCAGTTGTCTGAAAAAACGCGTTTATTTCGGGCTGAAAAACACGTTTTGAAAAGTGTGCATTTACTGACCCATAACTTACATGGGGTTGACCAAACTTGCAGAAACATGTTTATTTCTGCTGAAAAACACGTTTTGACACTTTCTGCACACTGGGGTTAAGAGCTGAGTGTGTGGGCTCTTCTGAGCCTTGATGTTACATGGGGATTCAGTTGTCTGAAAAAACGCGTTTATTTCGGGCTGAAAAACACGTTTTGAAAAGTGTGCATTTACTGCCCCATAACTTACATGGGGTTGACCAAACTTGCAGAAACATGTTTATTTCTGCTGAAAAACACGTTCTGACACTTTCTGCACACTGGGGTTAAGATCTGAGTGTGTGGGCTCTTCTGAGCCTTGCTGTTACATGGGGATTCAGTTGTCTGAAAAAACGCGTTTATTTCGGGCTGAAAAACACGTTTTGAAAAGTGTGCATTTACTGCCCCATAACTTACATGGGGTTGACCAAACTTGCAGAAACATGTTTATTTCTGCTGAAAAACACGTTTTGACACTTTCTGCACACTGGGGTTAAGAGCTGAGTGTGTGGGCTCTTCTGAACCTTGCTGTTACATGGAGATTCAGTTGTCTGAAAAAACGCGTTTATTTCGGGCTGAAAAACACGTTTTGAAAAGTGTGCATTTACTGCCCCATAACTTACATGGGGTTGACCAAACTTGCAGAAACATGTTTATTTCTGCTGAAAAACACATTTTGACACTTTCTGCACACTGGGGTTAAGAGCTGAGTGTGTGGGCTCTTCTGAGCCTTGATGTTACATGGGGATTCAGTTGTCTGAAAAAACGCGTTTATTTCGGGCTGAAAAACACGTTTTGAAAAGTGTGCATTTACTGCCCCATAACTTACATGGGGTTGACCAAACTTGCAGAAACATGTTTATTTCTGCTGAAAAACACGTTTTGACACTTTCTGCACACTGGGGTTAAGAGCTGAGTGTGTGGGCTCTTCTGAGCCTTGCTGTTACATGGAGATTCAGTTGTCTAAAAAAACGCGTTTATTTCGGGCTGAAAAACACGTTTTGAAAAGTGTGCATTTACTGCCCCATAACTTACATGGGGTTGACCAAACTTGCAGAAACATGTTTATTTCTGCTGAAAAACACGTTTTGACACTTTCTGCACACTGGGGTTAAGAGCTGAGTGTGTGGGCTCTTCTGAGCCTTGATGTTACATGGGGATTCAGTTGTCTGAAAAAACGCGTTTATTTCGGGCTGAAAAACACGTTTTGAAAAGTGTGCATTTACTGCCCCATAACTTACATGGGGTTGACCAAACTTGCAGAAACATGTTTATTTCTGCAGAAAAACACGTTCTGACACTTTCTGCACACTGGGGTTAAGAGCTGAGTGTGTGGGCTCTTCTGAGCCTTGATGTTACATGGGGATTCAGTTGTCTGAAAAAACGCGTTTATTTCGGGCTGAAAAACACGTTTTGAAAAGTGTGCATTTACTGCCCCATAACTTACATGGGGTTGACCAAACTTGCAGAAACATGTTTATTTCTGCTGAAAAACACATTTTGACACTTTCTGCACACTGGGGTTAAGAGCTGAGTGTGTGGGCTCTTCTGAGCCTTGATGTTACATGGGGATTCAGTTGTCTGAAAAAACGCGTTTATTTCGGGCTGAAAAACACGTTTTGAAAAGTGTGCATTTACTGCCCCATAACTTACATGGGGTTGACCAAACTTGCAGAAACATGTTTATTTCTGCTGAAAAACACGTTTTGACACTTTCTGCACACTGGGGTTAAGAGCTGAGTGTGTGGGCTCTTCTGAGCCTTGATGTTACATGGGGATTCAGTTGTCTGAAAAAACGCGTTTATTTCGGGCTGAAAAACACGTTTTGAAAAGTGTGCATTTACTGCCCCATAACTTACATGGGGTTGACCAAACTTGCAGAAACATGTTTATTTCTGCAGAAAAACACGTTCTGACACTTTCTGCACACTGGGGTTAAGAGCTGAGTGTGTGGGCTCTTCTGAGCCTTGATGTTACATGGGGATTCAGTTGTCTGAAAAAACGCGTTTATTTCGGGCTGAAAAACACGTTTTGAAAAGTGTGCATTTACTGCCCCATAACTTACATGGGGTTGACCAAACTTGCAGAAACATGTTTATTTCTGCTGAAAAACACATTTTGACACTTTCTGCACACTGGGGTTAAGAGCTGAGTGTGTGGGCTCTTCTGAGCCTTGATGTTACATGGGGATTCAGTTGTCTGAAAAAACGCGTTTATTTCGGGCTGAAAAACACGTTTTGAAAAGTGTGCATTTACTGCCCCATAACTTACATGGGGTTGACCAAACTTGCAGAAACATGTTTATTTCTGCTGAAAAACACGTTCTGACACTTTCTGCACACTGGGGTTAAGATCTGAGTGTGTGGGCTCTTCTGAGCTTTGCTGTTACATGGGGATTCAGTTGTCTGAAAAAACGCGTTTATTTCGGGCTGAAAAACACGTTTTGAAAAGTGTGCATTTACTGCCCCATAACTTACATGGGGTTGACCAAACTTGCAGAAACATGTTTATTTCTGCTGAAAAACACATTTTGACACTTTCTGCACACTGGGGTTAAGAGCTGAGTGTGTGGGCTCTTCTGAGCCTTGATGTTACATGGGGATTCAGTTGTCTGAAAAAACGCGTTTATTTCGGGCTGAAAAACACGTTTTGAAAAGTGTGCATTTACTGCCCCATAACTTACATGGGGTTGACCAAACTTGCAGAAACATGTTTATTTCTGCTGAAAAACACGTTTTGACACTTTCTGCACACTGGGGTTAAGAGCTGAGTGTGTGGGCTCTTCTGAGCTTTGCTGTTACATGGGGATTCAGTTGTCTGAAAAAACGCGTTTATTTCGGGCTGAAAAACACGTTTTGAAAAGTGTGCATTTACTGCCCCATAACTTACATGGGGTTGACCAAACTTGCAGAAACATGTTTATTTCTGCTGAAAAACACGTTTTGACACTGTCTGCACACTGGGGTTAAGAGCTGAGTGTGTGGGCTCTTCTGAGCCTTGCTGTTACATGGAGATTCAGTTGTCTGAAAAAACGCGTTTATTTCGGGCTGAAAAACACGTTTTGAAAAGTGTGCATTTACTGCCCCATAACTTACATGGGGTTGACCAAACTTGCAGAAACATGTTTATTTCTGCTGAAAAACACATTTTGACACTTTCTGCACACTGGGGTTAAGAGCTGAGTGTGTGGGCTCTTCTGAGCCTTGATGTTACATGGGGATTCAGTTGTCTGAAAAAACGCGTTTATTTCGGGCTGAAAAACACGTTTTGAAAAGTGTGCATTTACTGCCCCATAACTTACATGGGGTTGACCAAACTTGCAGAAACATGTTTATTTCTGCTGAAAAACACATTTTGACACTTTCTGCACACTGGGGTTAAGAGCTGAGTGTGTGGGCTCTTCTGAGCCTTGATGTTACATGGGGATTCAGTTGTCTGAAAAAACGCGTTTATTTCGGGCTGAAAAACACGTTTTGAAAAGTGTGCATTTACTGCCCCATAACTTACATGTGGTTGACCAAACTTGCAGAAACATGTTTATTTCTGCTGAAAAACACGTTTTGACACTTTCTGCACACTGGGGTTAAGATCTGAGTGTGTGGGCTCTTCTGAGCCTTGATGTTACATGGGAATTCAGTTGTCTGAAAAAACGCGTTTATTTCGGGCTGAAAAACACGTTTTGAAAAGTGTGCATTTACTGCCCCATAACTTACATGGGGTTGACCAAACTTGCAGAAACATGTTTATTTCTGCTGAAAAACACGTTTTGACACTTTCTGCACACTGGGGTTAAGAGCTGAGTGTGTGGGCTCTTCTGAGCCTTGATGTTACATGGGGATTCAGTTGTCTGAAAAAACGCGTTTATTTCGGGCTGAAAAACACGTTTTGAAAAGTGTGCATTTACTGCCCCATAACTTACATGGGGTTGACCAAACTTGCAGAAACATGTTTATTTCTGCAGAAAAACACGTTCTGACACTTTCTGCACACTGGGGTTAAGAGCTGAGTGTGTGGGCTCTTCTGAGCCTTGATGTTACATGGGGATTCAGTTGTCTGAAAAAACGCGTTTATTTCGGGCTGAAAAACACGTTTTGAAAAGTATGCATTTACTGCCCCATAACTTACATGGGGTTGACCAAACTTGCAGAAACATGTTTATTTCTGCTGAAAAACACGTTCTGACACTTTCTGCACACTGGGGTTAAGATCTGAGTGTGTGGGCTCTTCTGAGCCTTGCTGTTACATGGGGATTCAGTTGTCTGAAAAAACGCGTTTATTTCGGGCTGAAAAACACGTTTTGAAAAGTATGCATTTACTGACCCATAACTTCCATGGGGTTGACCAAACTTGCAGAAACATGTTTATTTCTGCTGAAAAACACGTTTTGACACTTTCTGCACACTGGGGTTAAGAGCTGAGTGTGTGGGCTCTTCTGAGCCTTGATGTTACATGGGGATTCAGTTGTCTGAAAAAACGCGTTTATTTCGGGCTGAAAAACACGTTTTGAAAAGTGTGCATTTACTGCCCCATAACTTACATGGGGTTGACCAAACTTGCAGAAACATGTTTATTTCTGCTGAAAAACACGTTCTGACACTTTCTGCACACTGGGGTTAAGATCTGAGTGTGTGGGCTCTTCTGAGCCTTGCTGTTACATGGGGATTCAGTTGTCTGAAAAAACGCGTTTATTTCGGGCTGAAAAACACGTTTTGAAAAGTGTGCATTTACTGCCCCATAACTTACATGGGGTTGACCAAACTTGCAGAAACATGTTTATTTCTGCTGAAAAACACGTTTTGACACTTTCTGCACACTGGGGTTAAGAGCTGAGTGTGTGGGCTCTTCTGAACCTTGCTGTTACATGGAGATTCAGTTGTCTGAAAAAACGCGTTTATTTCGGGCTGAAAAACACGTTTTGAAAAGTGTGCATTTACTGCCCCATAACTTACATGGGGTTGACCAAACTTGCAGAAACATGTTTATTTCTGCTGAAAAACACATTTTGACACTTTCTGCACACTGGGGTTAAGAGCTGAGTGTGTGGGCTCTTCTGAGCCTTGATGTTACATGGGGATTCAGTTGTCTGAAAAAACGCGTTTATTTCGGGCTGAAAAACACGTTTTGAAAAGTGTGCATTTACTGCCCCATAACTTACATGGGGTTGACCAAACTTGCAGAAACATGTTTATTTCTGCTGAAAAACACGTTTTGACACTTTCTGCACACTGGGGTTAAGAGCTGAGTGTGTGGGCTCTTCTAAGCCTTGCTGTTACATGGAGATTCAGTTGTCTAAAAAAACGCGTTTATTTCGGGCTGAAAAACACGTTTTGAAAAGTGTGCATTTACTGCCCCATAACTTACATGGGGTTGACCAAACTTGCAGAAACATGTTTATTTCTGCTGAAAAACACATTTTGACACTTTCTGCACACTGGGGTTAAGAGCTGAGTGTGTGGGCTCTTCTGAGCCTTGATGTTACATGGGGATTCAGTTGTCTGAAAAAACGCGTTTATTTCGGGCTGAAAAACACGTTTTGAAAAGTGTGCATTTACTGCCCCATAACTTACATGGGGTTGACCAAACTTGCAGAAACATGTTTATTTCTGCTGAAAAACACGTTTTGACACTTTCTGCACACTGGGGTTAAGAGCTGAGTGTGTGGGCTCTTCTGAGCCTTGATGTTACATGGGGATTCAGTTGTCTGAAAAAACGCGTTTATTTCGGGCTGAAAAACACGTTTTGAAAAGTGTGCATTTACTGCCCCATAACTTACATGGGGTTGACCAAACTTGCAGAAACATGTTTATTTCTGCAGAAAAACACGTTCTGACACTTTCTGCACACTGGGGTTAAGAGCTGAGTGTGTGGGCTCTTCTGAGCCTTGATGTTACATGGGGATTCAGTTGTCTGAAAAAACGCGTTTATTTCGGGCTGAAAAACACGTTTTGAAAAGTGTGCATTTACTGCCCCATAACTTACATGGGGTTGACCAAACTTGCAGAAACATGTTTATTTCTGCTGAAAAACACGTTCTGACACTTTCTGCACACTGGGGTTAAGATCTGAGTGTGTGGGCTCTTCTGAGCCTTGCTGTTACATGGGGATTCAGTTGTCTGAAAAAACGCGTTTATTTCGGGCTGAAAAACACGTTTTGAAAAGTGTGCATTTACTGCCCCATAACTTACATGGGGTTGACCAAACTTGCAGAAACATGTTTATTTCTGCAGAAAAACACGTTCTGACACTTTCTGCACACTGGGGTTAAGAGCTGAGTGTGTGGGCTCTTCTGAGCCTTGATGTTACATGGGGATTCAGTTGTCTGAAAAAACGCGTTTATTTCGGGCTGAAAAACACGTTTTGAAAAGTGTGCATTTACTGCCCCATAACTTACATGGGGTTGACCAAACTTGCAGAAACATGTTTATTTCTGCTGAAAAACACGTTCTGACACTTTCTGCACACTGGGGTTAAGAGCTGAGTGTGTGGGCTCTTCTGAGCCTTGCTGTTACATGGGGATTCAGTTGTCTGAAAAAACGCGTTTATTTCGGGCTGAAAAACACGTTTTGAAAAGTGTGCATTTACTGACCCATAACTTACATGGGGTTGACCAAACTGGCAGAAACATGTTTATTTCTGCTGAAAAACACGTTTTGACACTTTCTGCACACTGGGGTTAAGAGCTGAGTGTGTGGGCTCTTCTGAGCCTTGATGTTACATGGGGATTCAGTTGTCTGAAAAAACGCGTTTATTTCGGGCTGAAAAACACGTTTTGAAAAGTGTGCATTTACTGCCCCATAACTTACATGGGGTTGACCAAACTTGCAGAAACATGTTTATTTCTGCTGAAAAACACATTTTGACACTTTCTGCACACTGGGGTTAAGAGCTGAGTGTGTGGGCTCTTCTGAGCCTTGATGTTACATGGGGATTCAGTTGTCTGAAAAAACGCGTTTATTTCGGGCTGAAAAACACGTTTTGAAAAGTGTGCATTTACTGCCCCATAACTTACATGGGGTTGACCAAACTTGCAGAAACATGTTTATTTCTGCTGAAAAACACGTTTTGACACTTTCTGCACACTGGGGTTAAGAGCTGAGTGTGTGGGCTCTTCTAAGCCTTGCTGTTACATGGAGATTCAGTTGTCTAAAAAAACGCGTTTATTTCGGGCTGAAAAACACGTTTTGAAAAGTGTGCATTTACTGCCCCATAACTTACATGGGGTTGACCAAACTTGCAGAAACATGTTTATTTCTGCTGAAAAACACGTTTTGACACTTTCTGCACACTGGGGTTAAGAGCTGAGTGTGTGGGCTCTTCTGAGCCTTGCTGTTACATGGAGATTCAGTTGTCTGAAAAAACGCGTTTATTTCGGGCTGAAAAACACGTTTTGAAAAGTGTGCATTTACTGCCCCATAACTTACATGGGGTTGACCAAACTTGCAGAAACATGTTTATTTCTGCTGAAAAACACGTTCTGACACTTTCTGCACACTGGGGTTAAGATCTGAGTGTGTGGGCTCTTCTGAGCCTTGCTGTTACATGGGGATTCAGTTGTCTGAAAAAACGCGTTTATTTCGGGCTGAAAAACACGTTTTGAAAAGTGTGCATTTACTGCCCCATAACTTACATGGGGTTGACCAAACTTGCAGAAACATGTTTATTTCTGCTGAAAAACACGTTTTGACACTTTCTGCACACTGGGGTTAAGAGCTGAGTGTGTGGGCTCTTCTGAGCCTTGCTGTTACATGGGGATTCAGTTGTCTGAAAAAACGCGTTTATTTCGGGCTGAAAAACACGTTTTGAAAAGTGTGCATTTACTGCCCCATAACTTACATGGGGTTGACCAAACTTGCAGAAACATGTTTATTTCTGCTGAAAAACACGTTTTGACACTTTCTGCACACTGGGGTTAAGAGCTGAGTGTGTGGGCTCTTCTGAGCCTTGATGTTACATGGGGATTCAGTTGTCTGAAAAAACGCGTTTATTTCGGGCTGAAAAACACGTTTTGAAAAGTGTGCATTTACTGCCCCATAACTTACATGGGGTTGACCAAACTTGCAGAAACATGTTTATTTCTGCTGAAAAACACGTTTTGACACTTTCTGCACACTGGGGTTAAGAGCTGAGTGTGTGGGCTCTTCTGAGCTTTGCTGTTACATGGGGATTCAGTTGTCTGAAAAAACGCGTTTATTTCGGGCTGAAAAACACGTTTTGAAAAGTGTGCATTTACTGCCCCATAACTTACATGGGGTTGACCAAACTTGCAGAAACATGTTTATTTCTGCTGAAAAACACGTTCTGACACTTTCTGCACACTGGGGTTAAGATCTGAGTGTGTGGGCTCTTCTGAGCCTTGCTGTTACATGGGGATTCAGTTGTCTGAAAAAACGCGTTTATTTCGGGCTGAAAAACACGTTTTGAAAAGTGTGCATTTACTGCCCCATAACTTACATGGGGTTGACCAAACTTGCAGAAACATGTTTATTTCTGCTGAAAAACACGTTTTGACACTTTCTGCACACTGGGGTTAAGAGCTGAGTGTGTGGGCTCTTCTGAACCTTGCTGTTACATGGAGATTCAGTTGTCTGAAAAAACGCGTTTATTTCGGGCTGAAAAACACGTTTTGAAAAGTGTGCATTTACTGCCCCATAACTTACATGGGGTTGACCAAACTTGCAGAAACATGTTTATTTCTGCTGAAAAACACATTTTGACACTTTCTGCACACTGGGGTTAAGAGCTGAGTGTGTGGGCTCTTCTGAGCCTTGATGTTACATGGGGATTCAGTTGTCTGAAAAAACGCGTTTATTTCGGGCTGAAAAACACGTTTTGAAAAGTGTGCATTTACTGCCCCATAACTTACATGGGGTTGACCAAACTTGCAGAAACATGTTTATTTCTGCTGAAAAACACGTTTTGACACTTTCTGCACACTGGGGTTAAGAGCTGAGTGTGTGGGCTCTTCTGAGCCTTGCTGTTACATGGAGATTCAGTTGTCTAAAAAAACGCGTTTATTTCGGGCTGAAAAACACGTTTTGAAAAGTGTGCATTTACTGCCCCATAACTTACATGGGGTTGACCAAACTTGCAGAAACATGTTTATTTCTGCTGAAAAACACATTTTGACACTTTCTGCACACTGGGGTTAAGAGCTGAGTGTGTGGGCTCTTCTGAGCCTTGATGTTACATGGGGATTCAGTTGTCTGAAAAAACACGTTTATTTCGGGCTGAAAAACACGTTTTGAAAAGTGTGCATTTACTGCCCCATAACTTACATGGGGTTGACCAAACTTGCAGAAACATGTTTATTTCTGCTGAAAAACACGTTTTGACACTTTCTGCACACTGGGGTTAAGATCTGAGTGTCTGGGCTCTTCTGAGCCTTGATGTTACATGGGAATTCAGTTGTCTGAAAAAACGCGTTTATTTCGGGCTGAAAAACACGTTTTGAAAAGTGTGCATTTACTGCCCCATAACTTACATGGGGTTGACCAAACTTGCAGAAACATGTTTATTTCTGCTGAAAAACACGTTTTGACACTTTCTGCACACTAGGGTTAAGAGCTGAGTGTGTGGGCTCTTCTGAGCCTTGATGTTACATGGGGATTCAGTTGTCTGAAAAAACGCGTTTATTTCGGGCTGAAAAACACGTTTTGAAAAGTGTGCTGTTACTGCCCCATAACTTACATGGGGTTGACCAAACTTGCAGAAACATGTTTATTTCTGCTGAAAAACACGTTTTGACACTTTCTGCACACTGGGGTTAAGAGCTGAGTGTGTGGGCTCTTCTGAGCCTTGCTGTTACATGGGGATTCAGTTGTCTGAAAAAACGCGTTTATTTCGGGCTGAAAAACACGTTTTGAAAAGTGTGCATTTACTGCCCCATAACTTACATGGGGTTGACCAAACTTGCAGAAACATGTTTATTTCTGCTGAAAAACACGTTTTGACACTTTCTGCACACTGGGGTTAAGAGCTGAGTGTGTGGGCTCTTCTAAGCCTTGCTGTTACATGGAGATTCAGTTGTCTAAAAAAACGCGTTTATTTCGGGCTGAAAAACACGTTTTGAAAAGTGTGCATTTACTGCCCCATAACTTACATGGGGTTGACCAAACTTGCAGAAACATGTTTATTTCTGCTGAAAAACACGTTTTGACACTTTCTGCACACTGGGGTTAAGATCTGAGTGTGTGGGCTCTTCTGAGCCTTGATGTTACATGGGAATTCAGTTGTCTGAAAAAACGCGTTTATTTCGGGCTGAAAAACACGTTTTGAAAAGTGTGCATATACTGCCCCATAACTTACATGGGGTTGACCAAACTTGCAGAAACATGTTTATTTCTGCTGAAAAACACGTTCTGACACTTTCTGCACAGTGGGGTTAAGATCTGAGTGTGT
Source organism: Lepisosteus platostomus (assembly GCF_059453375.1). Taxonomy (NCBI): domain Eukaryota; kingdom Metazoa; phylum Chordata; class Actinopteri; order Semionotiformes; family Lepisosteidae; genus Lepisosteus; species Lepisosteus platostomus. Next base: position 232,663 of record NW_028291694.1, read on the forward strand.
GGGCTCTTCTGAGCCTTGCTGTTACATGGGGATTCAGTTGTCTGAAAAAACGCGTTTATTTCGGGCTGAAAAACACGTTTTGAAAAGTGTGCATTTACTGACCCATAACTTACATGGGGTTGACCAAAGTTGCAGAAACATGTTTATTTCTGCTGAAAAACACGTTTTGACACTTTCTGCACACTGGGGTTAAGAGCTGAGTGTGTGGGCTCTTCTGAGCCTTGATGTTACATGGGGATTCAGTTGTCTGAAAAAACGCGTTTATTTCGGGCTGAAAAACACGTTTTGAAAAGTGTGCATTTACTGCCCCATAACTTACATGGGGTTGACCAAACTTGCAGAAACATGTTTATTTCTGCTGAAAAACACGTTTTGACACTTTCTGCACACTGGGGTTAAGAGCTGAGTGTGTGGGCTCTTCTGAGCCTTGATGTTACATGGGGATTCAGTTGTCTGAAAAAACGCGTTTATTTCGGGCTGAAAAACACGTTTTGAAAAGTGTGCATTTACTGCCCCATAACTTACATGGGGTTGACCAAACTTGCAGAAACATGTTTATTTCTGCTGAAAAACACGTTCTGACACTTTCTGCACACTGGGGTTAAGATCTGAGTGTGTGGGCTCTTCTGAGCCTTGCTGTTACATGGGGATTCAGTTGTCTGAAAAAACGCGTTTATTTCGGGCTGAAAAACACGTTTTGAAAAGTGTGCATTTACTGACCCATAACTTACATGGGGTTGACCAAACTTGCAGAAACATGTTTATTTCTGCTGAAAAACACGTTTTGACACTTTCTGCACACTGGGGTTAAGAGCTGAGTGTGTGGGCTCTTCTGAGCCTTGATGTTACATGGGGATTCAGTTGTCTGAAAAAACGCGTTTATTTCGGGCTGAAAAACACGTTTTGAAAAGTGTGCTGTTACTGCCCCATAACTTACATGGGGTTGACCAAACTTGCAGAAACATGTTTATTTCTGCTGAAAAACACGTTTTGACACTTTCTGCACACTGGGGTTAAGAGCTGAGTGTGTGGGCTCTTCTGAGCCTTGCTGTTACATGGGGATTCAGTTGTCTGAAAAAACGCGTTTATTTCGGGCTGAAAAACACGTTTTGAAAAGTGTGCATTTACTGCCCCATAACTTTCATGGGGTTGACCAAACTTGCAGAAACATGTTTATTTCTGCTGAAAAACACGTTTTGACACTTTCTGCACACTGGGGTTAAGAGCTGAGTGTGTGGGCTCTTCTGAGCCTTGATGTTACATGGGGATTCAGTTGTCTGACAAAACGCGTTTATTTCGGGCTGAAAAACACGTTTTGAAAAGTGTGCATTTACTGCCCCATAACTTACATGGGGTTGACCAAACTTGCAGAAACATGTTTATTTCTGCTGAAAAACACGTTCTGACACTTTCTGCACAATGGGGTTAAGATCTGAGTATGTGGGCTCTTCTGAACCTTGCTGTTACATGGGGATTCAGTTGTCTGAAAAAACGCGTTTATTTCGGGCTGAAAAACACGTTTTGAAAAGTGTGCATTTACTGCCCCATAACTTACATGGGGTTGACCAAACTTGCAGAAACATGTTTATTTCTGCTGAAAAACACGTTCTGACACTTTCTGCACACTGGGGTTAAGATCTGAGTGTGTGGGCTCTTCTGAGCTTTGCTGTTACATGGGGATTCAGTTGTCTGAAAAAACGCGTTTATTTCGGGCTGAAAAACACGTTTTGAAAAGTGTGCATTTACTGCCCCATAACTTACATGGGGTTGACCAAACTTGCAGAAACATGTTTATTTCTGCTGAAAAACACGTTCTGACACTTTCTGCACAATGGGGTTAAGATCTGAGTGTGTGGGCTCTTCTGAGCCTTGCTGTTACATGGGGATTCAGTTGTCTGAAAAAACGCGTTTATTTCGGGCTGAAAAACACGTTTTGAAAAGTGTGCATTTAGTGCCCCATAACTTACATGGGGTTGACCAAACTTGCAGAAACATGTTTATTTCTGCTGAAAAACACATTTTGACACTTTCTGCACACTGGGGTTAAGAGCTGAGTATGTGGGCTCTTCTGAGCCTTGATGTTACATGGGGATTCAGTTGTCTGAAAAAACGCGTTTATTTCGGGCTGAAAAACACGTTTTGAAAAGTGTGCATTTACTGCCCCATAACTTACATGGGGTTGACCAAACTTGCAGAAACATGTTTATTTCTGCTGAAAAACACGTTCTGACACTTTCTGCACACTGGGGTTAAGATCTGAGTGTGTGGGCTCTTCTGAGCTTTGCTGTTACATGGGGATTCAGTTGTCTGAAAAAACGCGTTTATTTCGGGCTGAAAAACACGTTTTGAAAAGTGTGCATTTACTGCCCCATAACTTACATGGGGTTGACCAAACTTGCAGAAACATGTTTATTTCTGCTGAAAAACACATTTTGACACTTTCTGCACACTGGGGTTAAGAGCTGAGTGTGTGGGCTCTTCTGAGCCTTGATGTTACATGGGGATTCAGTTGTCTGAAAAAACGCGTTTATTTCGGGCTGAAAAACACGTTTTGAAAAGTGTGCATTTACTGCCCCATAACTTACATGGGGTTGACCAAACTTGCAGAAACATGTTTATTTCTGCTGAAAAACACGTTTTGACACTTTCTGCACACTGGGGTTAAGAGCTGACTGTGTGGGCTCTTCTGAGCTTTGCTGTTACATGGGGATTCAGTTGTCTGAAAAAACGCGTTTATTTCGGGCTGAAAAACACGTTTTGAAAAGTGTGCATTTACTGCCCCATAACTTACATGGGGTTGACCAAACTTGCAGAAACATGTTTATTTCTGCTGAAAAACACGTTTTGACACTGTCTGCACACTGGGGTTAAGAGCTGAGTGTGTGGGCTCTTCTGAGCCTTGCTGTTACATGGAGATTCAGTTGTCTGAAAAAACGCGTTTATTTCGGGCTGAAAAACACGTTTTGAAAAGTGTGCATTTACTGCCCCATAACTTACATGGGGTTGACCAAACTTGCAGAAACATGTTTATTTCTGCTGAAAAACACATTTTGACACTTTCTGCACACTGGGGTTAAGAGCTGAGTGTGTGGGCTCTTCTGAGCCTTGATGTTACATGGGGATTCAGTTGTCTGAAAAAACGCGTTTATTTCGGGCTGAAAAACACGTTTTGAAAAGTGTGCATTTACTGCCCCATAACTTACATGGGGTTGACCAAACTTGCAGAAACATGTTTATTTCTGCTGAAAAACACGTTTTGACACTTTCTGCACACTGGGGTTAAGAGCTGACTGTGTGGGCTCTTCTGAGCTTTGCTGTTACATGGGGATTCAGTTGTCTGAAAAAACGCGTTTATTTCGGGCTGAAAAACACGTTTTGAAAAGTGTGCATTTACTGCCCCATAACTTACATGGGGTTGACCAAACTTGCAGAAACATGTTTATTTCTGCTGAAAAACACGTTTTGACACTGTCTGCACACTGGGGTTAAGAGCTGAGTGTGTGGGCTCTTCTGAGCCTTGCTGTTACATGGAGATTCAGTTGTCTGAAAAAACGCGTTTATTTCGGGCTGAAAAACACGTTTTGAAAAGTGTGCATTTACTGCCCCATAACTTACATGGGGTTGACCAAACTTGCAGAAACATGTTTATTTCTGCTGAAAAACACATTTTGACACTTTCTGCACACTGGGGTTAAGAGCTGAGTGTGTGGGCTCTTCTGAGCCTTGATGTTACATGGGGATTCAGTTGTCTGAAAAAACGCGTTTATTTCGGGCTGAAAAACACGTTTTGAAAAGTGTGCATTTACTGCCCCATAACTTACATGGGGTTGACCAAACTTGCAGAAACATGTTTATTTCTGCTGAAAAACACGTTTTGACACTTTCTGCACACTGGGGTTAAGAGCTGAGTGTGTGGGCTCTTCTAAGCCTTGCTGTTACATGGAGATTCAGTTGTCTAAAAAAACGCGTTTATTTCGGGCTGAAAAACACGTTTTGAAAAGTGTGCATTTACTGCCCCATAACTTACATGGGGTTGACCAAACTTGCAGAAACATGTTTATTTCTGCTGAAAAACACATTTTGACACTTTCTGCACACTGGGGTTAAGAGCTGAGTGTGTGGGCTCTTCTGAGCCTTGATGTTACATGGGGATTCAGTTGTCTGAAAAAACGCGTTTATTTCGGGCTGAAAAACACGTTTTGAAAAGTGTGCATTTACTGCCCCATAACTTACATGGGGTTGACCAAACTTGCAGAAACATGTTTATTTCTGCTGAAAAACACGTTTTGACACTTTCTGCACACTGGGGTTAAGATCTGAGTGTGTGGGCTCTTCTGAGCCTTGATGTTACATGGGAATTCAGTTGTCTGAAAAAACGCGTTTATTTCGGGCTGAAAAACACGTTTTGAAAAGTGTGCATTTACTGCCCCATAACTTACATGGGGTTGACCAAACTTGCAGAAACATGTTTATTTCTGCTGAAAAACACATTTTGACACTTTCTGCACACTGGGGTTAAGAGCTGAGTGTGTGGGCTCTTCTGAGCCTTGATGTTACATGGGGATTCAGTTGTCTGAAAAAACGCGTTTATTTCGGGCTGAAAAACACGTTTTGAAAAGTGTGCATTTACTGCCCCATAACTTACATGGGGTTGACCAAACTTGCAGAAACATGTTTATTTCTGCTGAAAAACACGTTTTGACACTTTCTGCACACTGGGGTTAAGAGCTGACTGTGTGGGCTCTTCTGAGCTTTGCTGTTACATGGGGATTCAGTTGTCTGAAAAAACGCGTTTATTTCGGGCTGAAAAACACGTTTTGAAAAGTGTGCATTTACTGCCCCATAACTTACATGGGGTTGACCAAACTTGCAGAAACATGTTTATTTCTGCTGAAAAACACGTTTTGACACTGTCTGCACACTGGGGTTAAGAGCTGAGTGTGTGGGCTCTTCTGAGCCTTGCTGTTACATGGAGATTCAGTTGTCTGAAAAAACGCGTTTATTTCGGGCTGAAAAACACGTTTTGAAAAGTGTGCATTTACTGCCCCATAACTTACATGGGGTTGACCAAACTTGCAGAAACATGTTTATTTCTGCTGAAAAACACATTTTGACACTTTCTGCACACTGGGGTTAAGAGCTGAGTGTGTGGGCTCTTCTGAGCCTTGATGTTACATGGGGATTCAGTTGTCTGAAAAAACGCGTTTATTTCGGGCTGAAAAACACGTTTTGAAAAGTGTGCATTTACTGCCCCATAACTTACATGGGGTTGACCAAACTTGCAGAAACATGTTTATTTCTGCTGAAAAACACGTTTTGACACTTTCTGCACACTGGGGTTAAGAGCTGAGTGTGTGGGCTCTTCTGAGCCTTGATGTTACATGGGGATTCAGTTGTCTGAAAAAACGCGTTTATTTCGGGCTGAAAAACACGTTTTGAAAAGTGTGCATTTACTGCCCCATAACTTACATGGGGTTGACCAAACTTGCAGAAACATGTTTATTTCTGCTGAAAAACACGTTTTGACACTTTCTGCACACTGGGGTTAAGATCTGAGTGTGTGGGCTCTTCTGAGCCTTGATGTTACATGGGAATTCAGTTGTCTGAAAAAACGCGTTTATTTCGGGCTGAAAAACACGTTTTGAAAAGTGTGCATTTACTGCCCCATAACTTACATGGGGTTGACCAAACTTGCAGAAACATGTTTATTTCTGCTGAAAAACACGTTCTGACACTTTCTGCACACTGGGGTTAAGATCTGAGTGTGTGGGCTCTTCTGAGCCTTGCTGTTACATGGGGATTCAGTTGTCTGAAAAAACGCGTTTATTTCGGGCTGAAAAACACGTTTTGAAAAGTGTGCATTTACTGACCCATAACTTACATGGGGTTGACCAAAGTTGCAGAAACATGTTTATTTCTGCTGAAAAACACGTTTTGACACTTTCTGCACACTGGGGTTAAGAGCTGAGTGTGTGGGCTCTTCTGAGCCTTGATGTTACATGGGGATTCAGTTGTCTGAAAAAACGCGTTTATTTCGGGCTGAAAAACACGTTTTGAAAAGTGTGCATTTACTGCCCCATAACTTACATGGGGTTGACCAAACTTGCAGAAACATGTTTATTTCTGCTGAAAAACACGTTTTGACACTTTCTGCACACTGGGGTTAAGAGCTGAGTGTGTGGGCTCTTCTGAGCCTTGATGTTACATGGGGATTCAGTTGTCTGAAAAAACGCGTTTATTTCGGGCTGAAAAACACGTTTTGAAAAGTGTGCATTTACTGCCCCATAACTTACATGGGGTTGACCAAACTTGCAGAAACATGTTTATTTCTGCTGAAAAACACGTTCTGACACTTTCTGCACACTGGGGTTAAGATCTGAGTGTGTGGGCTCTTCTGAGCCTTGCTGTTACATGGGGATTCAGTTGTCTGAAAAAACGCGTTTATTTCGGGCTGAAAAACACGTTTTGAAAAGTGTGCATTTACTGACCCATAACTTACATGGGGTTGACCAAACTTGCAGAAACATGTTTATTTCTGCTGAAAAACACGTTTTGACACTTTCTGCACACTGGGGTTAAGAGCTGAGTGTGTGGGCTCTTCTGAGCCTTGATGTTACATGGGGATTCAGTTGTCTGAAAAAACGCGTTTATTTCGGGCTGAAAAACACGTTTTGAAAAGTGTGCATTTACTGCCCCATAACTTACATGGGGTTGACCAAACTTGCAGAAACATGTTTATTTCTGCTGAAAAACACGTTCTGACACTTTCTGCACACTGGGGTTAAGATCTGAGTGTGTGGGCTCTTCTGAGCCTTGCTGTTACATGGGGATTCAGTTGTCTGAAAAAACGCGTTTATTTCGGGCTGAAAAACACGTTTTGAAAAGTGTGCATTTACTGACCCATAACTTACATGGGGTTGACCAAACTTGCAGAAACATGTTTATTTCTGCTGAAAAACACGTTTTGACACTTTCTGCACACTGGGGTTAAGAGCTGAGTGTGTGGGCTCTTCTGAGCCTTGATGTTACATGGGGATTCAGTTGTCTGAAAAAACGCGTTTATTTCGGGCTGAAAAACACGTTTTGAAAAGTGTGCTGTTACTGCCCCATAACTTACATGGGGTTGACCAAACTTGCAGAAACATGTTTATTTCTGCTGAAAAACACGTTTTGACACTTTCTGCACACTGGGGTTAAGAGCTGAGTGTGTGGGCTCTTCTGAGCCTTGCTGTTACATGGGGATTCAGTTGTCTGAAAAAACGCGTTTATTTCGGGCTGAAAAACACGTTTTGAAAAGTGTGCATTTACTGCCCCATAACTTTCATGGGGTTGACCAAACTTGCAGAAACATGTTTATTTCTGCTGAAAAACACGTTTTGACACTTTCTGCACACTGGGGTTAAGAGCTGAGTGTGTGGGCTCTTCTGAGCCTTGATGTTACATGGGGATTCAGTTGTCTGAAAAAACGCGTTTATTTCGGGCTGAAAAACACGTTTTGAAAAGTGTGCATTTACTGCCCCATAACTTACATGGGGTTGACCAAACTTGCAGAAACATGTTTATTTCTGCTGAAAAACACGTTCTGACACTTTCTGCACAATGGGGTTAAGATCTGAGTATGTGGGCTCTTCTGAACCTTGCTGTTACATGGGGATTCAGTTGTCTGAAAAAACGCGTTTATTTCGGGCTGAAAAACACGTTTTGAAAAGTGTGCATTTACTGCCCCATAACTTACATGGGGTTGACCAAACTTGCAGAAACATGTTTATTTCTGCTGAAAAACACGTTCTGACACTTTCTGCACACTGGGGTTAAGATCTGAGTGTGTGGGCTCTTCTGAGCTTTGCTGTTACATGGGGATTCAGTTGTCTGAAAAAACGCGTTTATTTCGGGCTGAAAAACACGTTTTGAAAAGTGTGAATTTACTGCCCCATAACTTACAAGGGGTTGACCAAACTTGCAGAAACATGTTTATTTCTGCTGAAAAACACGTTCTGACACTTTCTGCACAATGGGGTTAAGATCTGAGTGTGTGGGCTCTTCTGAGCCTTGCTGTTACATGGGGATTCAGTTGTCTGAAAAAACGCGTTTATTTCGGGCTGAAAAACACGTTTTGAAAAGTGTGCATTTACTGCCCCATAACTTACATGGGGTTGACCAAACTTGCAGAAACATGTTTATTTCTGCTGAAAAACACATTTTGACACTTTCTGCACACTGGGGTTAAGAGCTGAGTGTGTGGGCTCTTCTGAGCCTTGATGTTACATGGGGATTCAGTTGTCTGAAAAAACGCGTTTATTTCGGGCTGAAAAACACGTTTTGAAAAGTGTGCATTTACTGCCCCATAACTTACATGGGGTTGACCAAACTTGCAGAAACATGTTTATTTCTGCTGAAAAACACGTTTTGACACTTTCTGCACACTGGGGTTAAGAGCTGAGTGTGTGGGCTCTTCTGAGCCTTGATGTTACATGGGGATTCAGTTGTCTGAAAAAACGCGTTTATTTCGGGCTGAAAAACACGTTTTGAAAAGTGTGCATTTACTGCCCCATAACTTACATGGGGTTGACCAAACTTGCAGAAACATGTTTATTTCTGCTGAAAAACACATTTTGACACTTTCTGCACACTGGGGTTAAGAGCTGAGTGTGTGGGCTCTTCTGAGCCTTGATGTTACATGGGGATTCAGTTGTCTGAAAAAACGCGTTTATTTCGGGCTGAAAAACACGTTTTGAAAAGTGTGCATTTACTGCCCCATAACTTACATGGGGTTGACCAAACTTGCAGAAACATGTTTATTTCTGCTGAAAAACACGTTTTGACACTTTCTGCACACTGGGGTTAAGATCTGAGTGTGTGGGCTCTTCTGAGCCTTGATGTTACATGGGAATTCAGTTGTCTGAAAAAACGCGTTTATTTCGGGCTGAAAAACACGTTTTGAAAAGTGTGCATTTACTGCCCCATAACTTACATGGGGTTGACCAAACTTGCAGAAACATGTTTATTTCTGCTGAAAAACACGTTTTGACACTTTCTGCACACTGGGGTTAAGAGCTGAGTGTGTGGGCTCTTCTGAGCCTTGATGTTACATGGGGATTCAGTTGTCTGAAAAAACGCGTTTATTTCGGGCTGAAAAACACGTTTTGAAAAGTGTGCATTTACTGCCCCATAACTTACATGGGGTTGACCAAACTTGCAGAAACATGTTTATTTCTGCAGAAAAACACGTTCTGACACTTTCTGCACACTGGGGTTAAGAGCTGAGTGTGTGGGCTCTTCTGAGCCTTGCTGTTACATGGGGATTCAGTTGTCTGAAAAAACGCGTTTATTTCGGGCTGAAAAACACGTTTTGAAAAGTGTGCATTTACTGACCCATAACTTACATGGGGTTGACCAAACTTGCAGAAACATGTTTATTTCTGCTGAAAAACACGTTTTGACACTTTCTGCACAATGGGGTTAAGAGCTGAGTGTGTGGGCTCTTCTGAGCCTTGATGTTACATGGGGATTCAGTTGTCTGAAAAAACGCGTTTATTTCGGGCTGAAAAACACGTTTTGAAAAGTGTGCATTTACTGCCCCATAACTTACATGGGGTTGACCAAACTTGCAGAAACATGTTTATTTCTGCTGAAAAACACATTTTGACACTTTCTGCACACTGGGGTTAAGAGCTGAGTGTGTGGGCTCTTCTGAGCCTTGATGTTACATGGGGATTCAGTTGTCTGAAAAAACGCGTTTATTTCGGGCTGAAAAACACGTTTTGAAAAGTGTGCATTTACTGCCCCATAACTTACATGGGGTTGACCAAACTTGCAGAAACATGTTTATTTCTGCTGAAAAACACGTTTTGACACTTTCTGCACACTGGGGTTAAGAGCTGAGTGTGTGGGCTCTTCTAAGCCTTGCTGTTACATGGAGATTCAGTTGTCTAAAAAAAGGCGTTTATTTCGGGCTGAAAAACACGTTTTGAAAAGTGTGCATTTACTGCCCCATAACTTACATGGGGTTGACCAAACTTGCAGAAACATGTTTATTTCTGCTGAAAAACACATTTTGACACTTTCTGCACACTGGGGTTAAGAGCTGAGTGTGTGGGCTCTTCTGAGCCTTGATGTTACATGGGGATTCAGTTGTCTGAAAAAACGCGTTTATTTCGGGCTGAAAAACACGTTTTGAAAAGTGTGCATTTACTGCCCCATAACTTACATGGGGTTGACCAAACTTGCAGAAACATGTTTATTTCTGCTGAAAAACACGTTTTGACACTTTCTGCACACTGGGGTTAAGAGCTGAGTGTGTGGGCTCTTCTAAGCCTTGCTGTTACATGGAGATTCAGTTGTCTAAAAAAACGCGTTTATTTCGGGCTGAAAAACACGTTTTGAAAAGTGTGCATTTACTGCCCCATAACTTACATGGGGTTGACCAAACTTGCAGAAACATGTTTATTTCTGCTGAAAAACACATTTTGACACTTTCTGCACACTGGGGTTAAGAGCTGAGTGTGTGGGCTCTTCTGAGCCTTGATGTTACATGGGGATTCAGTTGTCTGAAAAAACGCGTTTATTTCGGGCTGAAAAACACGTTTTGAAAAGTGTGCATTTACTGCCCCATAACTTACATGGGGTTGACCAAACTTGCAGAAACATGTTTATTTCTGCTGAAAAACACGTTTTGACACTTTCTGCACACTGGGGTTAAGAGCTGAGTGTGTGGGCTCTTCTGAGCCTTGATGTTACATGGGGATTCAGTTGTCTGAAAAAACGCGTTTATTTCGGGCTGAAAAACACGTTTTGAAAAGTGTGCATTTACTGCCCCATAACTTACATGGGGTTGACCAAACTTGCAGAAACATGTTTATTTCTGCAGAAAAACACGTTCTGACACTTTCTGCACACTGGGGTTAAGAGCTGAGTGTGTGGGCTCTTCTGAGCCTTGATGTTACATGGGGATTCAGTTGTCTGAAAAAACGCGTTTATTTCGGGCTGAAAAACACGTTTTGAAAAGTGTGCATTTACTGCCCCATAACTTACATGGGGTTGACCAAACTTGCAGAAACATGTTTATTTCTGCTGAAAAACACGTTCTGACACTTTCTGCACACTGGGGTTAAGATCTGAGTGTGTGGGCTCTTCTGAGCCTTGCTGTTACATGGGGATTCAGTTGTCTGAAAAAACGCGTTTATTTCGGGCTGAAAAACACGTTTTGAAAAGTGTGCATTTACTGCCCCATAACTTACATGGGGTTGACCAAACTTGCAGAAACATGTTTATTTCTGCAGAAAAACACGTTCTGACACTTTCTGCACACTGGGGTTAAGAGCTGAGTGTGTGGGCTCTTCTGAGCCTTGATGTTACATGGGGATTCAGTTGTCTGAAAAAACGCGTTTATTTCGGGCTGAAAAACACGTTTTGAAAAGTGTGCATTTACTGCCCCATAACTTACATGGGGTTGACCAAACTTGCAGAAACATGTTTATTTCTGCTGAAAAACACGTTCTGACACTTTCTGCACACTGGGGTTAAGAGCTGAGTGTGTGGGCTCTTCTGAGCCTTGCTGTTACATGGGGATTCAGTTGTCTGAAAAAACGCGTTTATTTCGGGCTGAAAAACACGTTTTGAAAAGTGTGCATTTACTGACCCATAACTTACATGGGGTTGACCAAACTGGCAGAAACATGTTTATTTCTGCTGAAAAACACGTTTTGACACTTTCTGCACACTGGGGTTAAGAGCTGAGTGTGTGGGCTCTTCTGAGCCTTGATGTTACATGGGGATTCAGTTGTCTGAAAAAACGCGTTTATTTCGGGCTGAAAAACACGTTTTGAAAAGTGTGCATTTACTGCCCCATAACTTACATGGGGTTGACCAAACTTGCAGAAACATGTTTATTTCTGCTGAAAAACACGTTTTGACACTTTCTGCACAATGGGGTTAAGAGCTGAGTGTGTGGGCTCTTCTGAGCCTTGATGTTACATGGGGATTCAGTTGTCTGAAAAAACGCGTTTATTTCGGGCTGAAAAACACGTTTTGAAAAGTGTGCATTTACTGCCCCATAACTTACATGGGGTTGACCAAACTTGCAGAAACATGTTTATTTCTGCTGAAAAACACATTTTGACACTTTCTGCACACTGGGGTTAAGAGCTGAGTGTGTGGGCTCTTCTGAGCCTTGATGTTACATGGGGATTCAGTTGTCTGAAAAAACGCGTTTATTTCGGGCTGAAAAACACGTTTTGAAAAGTGTGCATTTACTGCCCCATAACTTACATGGGGTTGACCAAACTTGCAGAAACATGTTTATTTCTGCTGAAAAACACGTTTTGACACTTTCTGCACACTGGGGTTAAGAGCTGAGTGTGTGGGCTCTTCTAAGCCTTGCTGTTACATGGAGATTCAGTTGTCTAAAAAAAGGCGTTTATTTCGGGCTGAAAAACACGTTTTGAAAAGTGTGCATTTACTGCCCCATAACTTACATGGGGTTGACCAAACTTGCAGAAACATGTTTATTTCTGCTGAAAAACACATTTTGACACTTTCTGCACACTGGGGTTAAGAGCTGAGTGTGTGGGCTCTTCTGAGCCTTGATGTTACATGGGGATTCAGTTGTCTGAAAAAACGCGTTTATTTCGGGCTGAAAAACACGTTTTGAAAAGTGTGCATTTACTGCCCCATAACTTACATGGGGTTGACCAAACTTGCAGAAACATGTTTATTTCTGCTGAAAAACACGTTTTGACACTTTCTGCACACTGGGGTTAAGAGCTGAGTGTGTGGGCTCTTCTAAGCCTTGCTGTTACATGGAGATTCAGTTGTCTAAAAAAACGCGTTTATTTCGGGCTGAAAAACACGTTTTGAAAAGTGTGCATTTACTGCCCCATAACTTACATGGGGTTGACCAAACTTGCAGAAACATGTTTATTTCTGCTGAAAAACACATTTTGACACTTTCTGCACACTGGGGTTAAGAGCTGAGTGTGTGGGCTCTTCTGAGCCTTGATGTTACATGGGGATTCAGTTGTCTGAAAAAACGCGTTTATTTCGGGCTGAAAAACACGTTTTGAAAAGTGTGCATTTACTGCCCCATAACTTACATGGGGTTGACCAAACTTGCAGAAACATGTTTATTTCTGCTGAAAAACACGTTTTGACACTTTCTGCACACTGGGGTTAAGAGCTGAGTGTGTGGGCTCTTCTGAGCCTTGATGTTACATGGGGATTCAGTTGTCTGAAAAAACGCGTTTATTTCGGGCTGAAAAACACGTTTTGAAAAGTGTGCATTTACTGCCCCATAACTTACATGGGGTTGACCAAACTTGCAGAAACATGTTTATTTCTGCAGAAAAACACGTTCTGACACTTTCTGCACACTGGGGTTAAGAGCTGAGTGTGTGGGCTCTTCTGAGCCTTGATGTTACATGGGGATTCAGTTGTCTGAAAAAACGCGTTTATTTCGGGCTGAAAAACACGTTTTGAAAAGTGTGCATTTACTGCCCCATAACTTACATGGGGTTGACCAAACTTGCAGAAACATGTTTATTTCTGCTGAAAAACACGTTCTGACACTTTCTGCACACTGGGGTTAAGATCTGAGTGTGTGGGCTCTTCTGAGCCTTGCTGTTACATGGGGATTCAGTTGTCTGAAAAAACGCGTTTATTTCGGGCTGAAAAACACGTTTTGAAAAGTGTGCATTTACTGCCCCATAACTTACATGGGGTTGACCAAACTTGCAGAAACATGTTTATTTCTGCAGAAAAACACGTTCTGACACTTTCTGCACACTGGGGTTAAGAGCTGAGTGTGTGGGCTCTTCTGAGCCTTGATGTTACATGGGGATTCAGTTGTCTGAAAAAACGCGTTTATTTCGGGCTGAAAAACACGTTTTGAAAAGTGTGCATTTACTGCCCCATAACTTACATGGGGTTGACCAAACTTGCAGAAACATGTTTATTTCTGCTGAAAAACACGTTCTGACACTTTCTGCACACTGGGGTTAAGAGCTGAGTGTGTGGGCTCTTCTGAGCCTTGCTGTTACATGGGGATTCAGTTGTCTGAAAAAACGCGTTTATTTCGGGCTGAAAAACACGTTTTGAAAAGTGTGCATTTACTGACCCATAACTTACATGGGGTTGACCAAACATGCAGAAACATGTTTATTTCTGCTGAAAAACACGTTTTGACACTTTCTGCACACTGGGGTTAAGAGCTGAGTGTGTGGGCTCTTCTGAGCCTTGATGTTACATGGGGATTCAGTTGTCTGAAAAAACGCGTTTATTTCGGGCTGAAAAACACGTTTTGAAAAGTGTGCATTTACTGCCCCATAACTTACATGGGGTTGACCAAACTTGCAGAAACATGTTTATTTCTGCTGAAAAACACATTTTGACACTTTCTGCACACTGGGGTTAAGAGCTGAGTGTGTGGGCTCTTCTGAGCCTTGATGTTACATGGGGATTCAGTTGTCTGAAAAAACGCGTTTATTTCGGGCTGAAAAACACGTTTTGAAAAGTGTGCATTTACTGCCCCATAACTTACATGGGGTTGACCAAACTTGCAGAAACATGTTTATTTCTGCTGAAAAACACGTTTTGACACTTTCTGCACACTGGGGTTAAGAGCTGAGTGTGTGGGCTCTTCTAAGCCTTGCTGTTACATGGAGATTCAGTTGTCTAAAAAAACGCGTTTATTTCGGGCTGAAAAACACGTTTTGAAAAGTGTGCATTTACTGCCCCATAACTTACATGGGGTTGACCAAACTTGCAGAAACATGTTTATTTCTGCTGAAAAACACGTTTTGACACTTTCTGCACACTGGGGTTAAGATCTGAGTGTGTGGGCTCTTCTGAGCCTTGATGTTACATGGGAATTCAGTTGTCTGAAAAAACGCGTTTATTTCGGGCTGAAAAACACGTTTTGAAAAGTGTGCATATACTGCCCCATAACTTACATGGGGTTGACCAAACTTGCAGAAACATGTTTATTTCTGCTGAAAAACACGTTCTGACACTTTCTGCACAGTGGGGTTAAGATCTGAGTGTGTGGGCTCTTCTGAGCCTTGCTGTTACATGGGGATTCAGTTGTCTGAAAAAACGCGTTTATTTCGGGCTGAAAAACACGTTTTGAAAAGTGTGCATTTACTGACCCATAACTTACATGGGGTTGACCAAAGTTGCAGAAACATGTTTATTTCTGCTGAAAAACACGTTTTGACACTTTCTGCACACTGGGGTTAAGAGCTGAGTGTGTGGGCTCTTCTGAGCCTTGATGTTACATGGGGATTCAGTTGTCTGAAAAAACGCGTTTATTTCGGGCTGAAAAACACGTTTTGAAAAGTGTGCATTTACTGCCCCATAACTTACATGGGGTTGACCAAACTTGCAGAAACATGTTTATTTCTGCTGAAAAACACGTTTTGACACTTTCTGCACACTGGGGTTAAGAGCTGAGTGTGTGGGCTCTTCTGAGCCTTGATGTTACATGGGGATTCAGTTGTCTGAAAAAACGCGTTTATTTCGGGCTGAAAAACACGTTTTGAAAAGTGTGCATTTACTGCCCCATAACTTACATGGGGTTGACCAAACTTGCAGAAACATGTTTATTTCTGCTGAAAAACACGTTCTGACACTTTCTGCACACTGGGGTTAAGATCTGAGTGTGTGGGCTCTTCTGAGCCTTGCTGTTACATGGGGATTCAGTTGTCTGAAAAAACGCGTTTATTTCGGGCTGAAAAACACGTTTTGAAAAGTGTGCATTTACTGACCCATAACTTACATGGGGTTGACCAAACTTGCAGAAACATGTTTATTTCTGCTGAAAAACACGTTTTGACACTTTCTGCACACTGGGGTTAAGAGCTGAGTGTGTGGGCTCTTCTGAGCCTTGATGTTACATGGGGATTCAGTTGTCTGAAAAAACGCGTTTATTTCGGGCTGAAAAACACGTTTTGAAAAGTGTGCTGTTACTGCCCCATAACTTACATGGGGTTGACCAAACTTGCAGAAACATGTTTATTTCTGCTGAAAAACACGTTTTGACACTTTCTGCACACTGGGGTTAAGAGCTGAGTGTGTGGGCTCTTCTGAGCCTTGCTGTTACATGGGGATTCAGTTGTCTGAAAAAACGCGTTTATTTCGGGCTGAAAAACACGTTTTGAAAAGTGTGCATTTACTGCCCCATAACTTTCATGGGGTTGACCAAACTTGCAGAAACATGTTTATTTCTGCTGAAAAACACGTTTTGACACTTTCTGCACACTGGGGTTAAGAGCTGAGTGTGTGGGCTCTTCTGAGCCTTGATGTTACATGGGGATTCAGTTGTCTGAAAAAACGCGTTTATTTCGGGCTGAAAAACACGTTTTGAAAAGTGTGCATTTACTGCCCCATAACTTACATGGGGTTGACCAAACTTGCAGAAACATGTTTATTTCTGCTGAAAAACACGTTCTGACACTTTCTGCACAATGGGGTTAAGATCTGAGTATGTGGGCTCTTCTGAACCTTGCTGTTACATGGGGATTCAGTTGTCTGAAAAAACGCGTTTATTTCGGGCTGAAAAACACGTTTTGAAAAGTGTGCATTTACTGCCCCATAACTTACATGGGGTTGACCAAACTTGCAGAAACATGTTTATTTCTGCTGAAAAACACGTTCTGACACTTTCTGCACACTGGGGTTAAGATCTGAGTGTGTGGGCTCTTCTGAGCTTTGCTGTTACATGGGGATTCAGTTGTCTGAAAAAACGCGTTTATTTCGGGCTGAAAAACACGTTTTGAAAAGTGTGCTGTTACTGCCCCATAACTTACATGGGGTTGACCAAACTTGCAGAAACATGTTTATTTCTGCTGAAAAACACGTTTTGACACTTTCTGCACACTGGGGTTAAGAGCTGAGTGTGTGGGCTCTTCTGAGCCTTGCTGTTACATGGGGATTCAGTTGTCTGAAAAAACGTGTTTATTTCGGGATGAAAAACACGTTTTGAAAAGTGTGCTGTTACTGCCCCATAACTTACATGGGGTTGACCAAACTTGCAGAAAGATGTTTATTTCTGCTGAAAAACACGTTTTGACACTTTCTGCACACTGGGGTTAAGATCTGAGTGTGTCGGCTCTTCTGAGCCTTGCTGTTACATGGGGATTCAGTTGTCTGAAAAAACGCGTTTATTTCGGGCTGAAAAACACGTTTTGAAAAGTGTGCTGTTACTGCCCCATAACTTACATGGGGTTGACCAAACTTGCAGAAACATGTTTATTTCTGCTGAAAAACACGTTTTGACCCTTTCTGCACACTGGGGTTAAGAGCTGAGTGTGTGGGCTCTTCTGAGCCTTGCTGTTACATGGGGATTCAGTTGTCTGAAAAAACGCGTTTATTTCGGGCTGAAAAACAAGTTTTGAAAAGTGTGCTGTTACTGCCCCATAACTTACATGGGGTTGACCAAACTTGCAGAAACATGTTTATTTCTGCTGAAAAACACGTTTTGACACTTTCTGCACACTGGGGTTAAGAGCTGAGTGTGTGGGCTCTTCTGAGCCTTGCTGTTACATGGGGATTAAGTTGTCTGAAAAAACGTGTTTATTTCGGGATGAAAAACACGTTTTGAAAAGTGTGCTGTTACTGCCCCATAACTTACATGGGGTTGACCAAACTTGCAGAAACATGTTTATTTCTGCTGAAAAACACGTTTTGACCCTTTCTGCATACTGGGGTTAAGAGCTGAGTGTGTGGGCTCTTCTGAGCCTTGCTGTTACATGGGGATTCAGTTGTCTGAAAAAACGCGTTTATTTCGGGCTGAAAAACACGTTTTGAAAAGTGTGCTGTTACTGCCCCATAACTTACATGGGGTTGACCAAACTTGCAGAAACATGTTTATTTCTGCTGAAAAACACGTTTTGACCCTTTCTGCACACTGGGGTTAAGAGCTGAGTGTGTGGGCTCTTCTGAGCCTTGCTGTTACATGGGGATTCAGTTGTCTGAAAAAACGCGTTTATTTCGGGCTGAAAAACACGTTTTGAAAAGTGTGCTGTTACTGCCCCATAACTTACATGGGGTTGACCAAACTTGCAGAAACATGTTTATTTCTGCTGAAAAACACGTTTTGACACTTTCTGCACACTGGGGTTAAGAGCTGAGTGTGTGGGGTCTTCTGAGCCTTGCTGTTACATGGGGATTCAGTTGTCTGAAAAAACGCGTTTATTTCGGGCTGAAAAACACGTTTTGAAAAGTGTGCTGTTTCTGCCCCATAACTTACATGGGGTTGACCAAACTTGCAGAAACATGTTTATTTCTGCTGAAAAACACGTTTTGACACTTTCTGCACACTGGGGTTAAGAGCTGATTGTGTGGGCTCTTCTGAGCCTTGCTGTTACATGGGGATTCAGTTGTCTGAAAAAACGCGTTTATTTCGGGCTGAAAAACACGTTTTGAAAAGTGTGCTGTTACTGCCCCATAACTTACATGGGGTTGACCAAACTTGCAGAAACATGTTTATTTCTGCTGAAAAACACGTTTTGACACTTTCTGCACACTGGGGTTAAGAGCTGAGTGTGTGGGCTCTTCTGAGCCTTGAAGTTACATGGGGATTCAGTTGTCTGAAAAAACGCGTTTATTTCGGGCTGAAAAACACGTTTTGAAAAGTGTGCTGTTACTGCCCCATAACTTACATGGGGTTGACCAAACTTGCAGAAACATGTTTATTTCTGCTGAAAAACACGTTTTGACACTTTCTGCACGCTGGGGCTAAGAGCTGAGTGTTTGGGCTCTTCTGAGCCTTGCTGTTACATGGGGATTCAGTTGTCTGAAAAAACGCGTTTATTTCGGGCTGAAAAACACGTTTTGAAAAGTGTGCTGTTACTGCCCCATAACTTACATGGGGTTGACCAAACTTGCAGAAACATGTTTATTTCTGCTGAAAAACACGTTTTGACACTTTCTGCACGCTGGGGTTAAGAGCTGAGTGTGTGGGCTCTTCTGAGTCTTGCTGTTACATGGGGATTCAGTTGTCTGAAAAAACGCGTTTATTTCGGGCTGAAAAACACGTTTTGAAAAGTGTGCTGTTACTGCCCCATAACTTACATGGGGTTGACCAAACTTGCAGAAACGTTTATTTCTGCTGAAAAACACGTTTTGACCCTTTCTGCACACTGGGGTTAAGAGCTGAGTGTGTGGGCTCTTCTGAGCCTTGCTGTTACATGGGGATTCAGTTGTCTGAAAAAACGCGTTTATTTCGGGCTGAAAAACAAGTTTTGAAAAGTGTGCTGTTTCTGCCCCATAACTTACATGGGGTTGACCAAACTTGCAGAAACATGTTTATTTCTGCTGAAAAACACGTTTTGACCCTTTCTGCACACTGGGGTTAAGAGCTGAGTGTGTGGGCTCTTCTGAGCCTTGCTGTTACATGGGGATTCAGTTGTCTGAAAAAAAGCGTTTATTTCGGGCTGAAAAACAAGTTTTGAAAAGTGTGCTGTTACTGCCCCATAACTTACATGGGGTCGACCAAACTTCCAGAAACATGTTTATTTCTGCTGAAAAACACGTTTTGACACTTTCTGCACACTGAGGTTAAGAGCTGAGTGTGTGGGCTCTTCTGAGCCTTGCTGTTACATGGGGATTCAGTTGTCTGAAAAAACGCGTTTATTTCGGGCTGAAAAACACGTTTTGAAAAGTGTGCTGTTACTGCCCCATAACTTACATGGGGTTGACCAAACTTGCAGAAACATGTTTATTTCTGCTGAAAAACACGTTTTGACCCTTTCTGCACACTGGGGTTAAGAGCTGAGCGTGTGGGCTCTTCTGAGCCTTGCTGTTACATGGGGATTCAGTTGTCTGAAAAAACGCGTTTATTTCGGGCTGAAAAACACGTTTTGAAAAGTGTGCTGTAACTGCTCCATAACTTACATGGGGTTGACCAAACTTGCAGAAACATGTTTATTTCTGCTGAAAAACACGTTTTGACACTTTCTGCACGCTGGGGTTAAGAGCTGAGTGCGTGGGCTCTTCTGAGTCTTGCTGTTACATGGGGATTCAGTTGTCTGAAAAAACGCGTTTATTTCGGGCTGAAAAACACGTTTTGAAAAGTGTGCTGTTACTGCCCCATAACTTACATGGGGTTGACCAAACTTGCAGAAACGTTTATTTCTGCTGAAAAACACGTTTTGACCCTTTCTGCACACTGGGGTTAAGAGCTGAGTGTGTGGGCTCTTCTGAGCCTTGCTGTTACATGGGGATTCAGTTGTCTGAAAAAACGCGTTTATTTCGGGCTGAAAAACAAGTTTTGAAAAGTGTGCTGTTACTGCCCCATAACTTACATGGGGTTGACCAAACTTGCAGAAACATGTTTATTTCTGCTGAAAAACACGTTTTGACACTTTCTGCACACTGGGGTTAAGAGCTGAGTGTGTGGGCTCTTCTGAGCCTTGCTGTTACATGGGGATTCAGTTGTCTGAAAAAACGTGTTTATTTCGGGATGAAAAACACGTTTTGAAAAGTGTGCTGTTACTGCCCCATAACTTACATGGGGTTGACCAAACTTGCAGAAACATGTTTATTTCTGCTGAAAAACACGTTTTGACACTTTCTGCACACTGGGGTTAAGATCTGAGTGTGTCGGCTCTTCTGAGCCTTGCTGTTACATGGGGATTCAGTTGTCTGAAAAAACGCGTTTATTTCGGGCTGAAAAACACGTTTTGAAAAGTGTGCTGTTACTGCCCCATAACTTACATGGGGTTGACCAAACTTGCAGAAACATGTTTATTTCTGCTGAAAAACACGTTTTGACACTTTCTGCACACTGGGGTTAAGAGCTGAGTGTGTGGGCTCTTCTGAGCCTTGCTGTTACATGGGGATTCAGTTGTCTGAAAAAACGCGTTTATTTCGGGCTGAAAAACACGTTTTGAAAAGTGTGCTGTTACTGCCCCATAACTTACATGGGGTTGACCAAACTTGCAGAAACATGTTTATTTCTGCTGAAAAACACGTTTTGACCCTTTCTGCACACTGGGGTTAAGAGCTGAGCGTGTGGGCTCTTCTGAGCCTTGCTGTTACATGGGGATTCAGTTGTCTGAAAAAACGCGTTTATTTCGGGCTGAAAAACACGTTTTGAAAAGTGTGCTGTTACTGCCCCATAACTTACATGGGGTTGACCAAACTTGCAGAAACATGTTTATTTCTGCTGAAAAACACGTTTTGACCCTTTCTGCACACTGGGGTTAAGAGCTGAGTGTGTGGGCTCTTCTGAGCCTTGCTGTTACATGGGGATTCAGTTGTCTGAAAAAACGTGTTTATTTCGGGCTGAAAAACACGTTTTGAAAAGTGTGCTGTTACTGCCCCATAACTTACATGGGGTTGACCAAACTTGCAGAAACATGTTTATATCTGCTGAAAAACACGTTTTGACCCTTTCTGCACACTGGGGTTAGGAGCTGAGTGTGTGGGCTCTTCTGAGCCTTGCTGTTACATGGGGATTCAGTTGTCTGAAAAAACGCGTTTATTTCGGGCTGAAAAACATGTTTTGAAAAGTGTGCTGTTACTGCCCCATAACTTACATGGGGTTGACCAAACTTGCAGAAACATGTTTATTTCTGCTGAAAAACACGTTTTGACACTTTCTGCACACTGAGGTTAAGAGCTGAGTGTGTGGGCTCTTCTGAGCCTTGCTGTTACATGGGGATTCAGTTGTCTGAAAAAACGCGTTTATTTCGGGCTGAAAAACACGTTTTGAAAAGTGTGCTGTTACTGCCCCATAACTTACATGGGGTTGACCAAACTTGCAGAAACATGTTTATTTCTGCTGAAAAACACGTTTTGACCCTTTCTGCACACTGGGGTTAAGAGCTGAGCGTGTGGGCTCTTCTGAGCCTTGCTGTTACATGGGGATTCAGTTGTCTGACAAAACGCGTTTATTTCGGGCTGAAAAACACGTTTTGAAAAGTGTGCTGTAACTGCTCCATAACTTACATGGGGTTGACCAAACTTGCAGAAACATGTTTATTTCTGCTGAAAAACACGTTTTGACACTTTCTGCACGCTGGGGTTAAGAGCTGAGTGTGTGGACTCTTCTGAGTCTTGCTGTTACATGGGGATTCAGTTGTCTGAAAAAACGCGTTTATTTCGGGCTGAAAAACACGTTTTGAAAAGTGTGCTGTTACTGCCCCATAACTTACATGGGGTTGACCAAACTTGCAGAAACGTTTATTTCTGCTGAAAAACACGTTTTGACCCTTTCTGCACACTGGGGTTAAGAGCTGAGTGTGTGGGCTCTTCTGAGCCTTGCTGTTACATGGGGATTCAGTTGTCTGAAAAAACGCGTTTATTTCGGGCTGAAAAACAAGTTTTGATAAGTGTGCTGTTTCTGCCCCATAACTTACATGGGGTTGACCAAACTTGCAGAAACATGTTTATTTCTGCTGAAAAACACGTTTTGACCCTTTCTGCACACTGGGGTTAAGAGCTGAGTGTGTGGGCTCTTCTGAGCCTTGCTGTTACATGGGGATTCAGTTGTCTGAAAAAAAGCGTTTATTTCGGGCTGAAAAACAAGTTTTGAAAAGTGTGCTGTTACTGCCCCATAACTTACATGGGGTTGACCAAACTTCCAGAAACATGTTTATTTCTGCTGAAAAACACGTTTTGACACTTTCTGCACACTGGGGTTAAGAGCTGAGTGTGTGGGCTCTTCTGAGCCTTGCTGTTACATGGGGATTCAGTTGTCTGAAAAAACGCGTTTATTTCGGGCTGAAAAACAAGTTTTGAAAAGTGTGCTTTTACTGCCCCATAACTTACATGGGGTTGACCAAACTTGCAGAAACATGTTTATTTCTGCTGAAAAACACGTTTTGACACTTTCTGCACACTGGGGTTAAGAGCTGAGTGTGTGGGCTCTTCTGAGCCTTGCTGTTACATGGGGATTCAGTTGTCTGAAAAAACGTGTTTATTTCGGGATGAAAAACACGTTTTGAAAAGTGTGCTGTTACTGCCCCATAACTTACATGGGGTTGACCAAACTTGCAGAAACATGTTTATTTCTGCTGAAAAACACGTTTTGACACTTTCTGCACACTGGGGTTAAGATCTGAGTGTGTCGGCTCTTCTGAGCCTTGCTGTTACATGGGGATTCAGTTGTCTGAAAAAACGCGTTTGTTTCGGGCTGAAAAACACGTTTTGAAAAGTGTGCTGTTACTGCCCCATAACTTACATGGGGTTGACCAAACTTGCAGAAACATGTTTATTTCTGCTGAAAAACACGTTTTGACCCTTTCTGCACACTGGGGTTAAGAGCTGAGTGTGTGGGCTCTTCTGAGCCTTGCTGTTACATGGGGATTCAGTTGTCTGAAAAAACGCGTTTATTTCGTGCTGAAAAACACATTTTGAAAAGTGTGCTGTTACTGCCCCATAAGTTACATGGGGTTGACCAAACTTGCAGAAACATGTTTATTTCTGCTGAAAAACACGTTTTGACACTTTCTGCACACTGGGGTTAAGAGCTGAGTGTGTGGGCTCTTCTGAGCCTTGCTGTTACATGGGGATTCAGTTGTCTGAAAAAACGCGTTTATTTCGGGCTGAAAAACACGTTTTGAAAAGTGTGCTGTTACTGCCCCATAACTTACATGGGGTTGACCAAACTTGCAGAAACATGTTTATTTCTGCTGAAAAACACGTTTTGACACTTTCTGCACACTGAGGTTAAGAGCTGAGTGTGTGGGCTCTTCTGAGCCTTGCTGTTACATGGGGATTCAGTTGTCTGAAAAAACGCGTTTATTTCGGGCTGAAAAACACGTTTTGAAAAGTGTGCTGTTACTGCCCCATAACTTACATGGGGTTGACCAAACTTGCAGAAACATGTTTATTTCTGCTGAAAAACACGTTTTGACCCTTTCTGCACACTGGGGTTAAGAGCTGAGCGTGTGGGCTCTTCTGAGCCTTGCTGTTACATGGGGATTCAGTTGTCTGAAAAAACGCGTTTATTTCGGGCTGAAAAACACGTTTTGAAAAGTGTGCTGTAACTGCTCCATAACTTACATGGGGTTGACCAAACTTGCAGAAACATGTTTATTTCTGCTGAAAAACACGTTTTGACACTTTCTGCACGCTGGGGTTAAGAGCTGAGTGTGTGGGCTCTTCTGAGTCTTGCTGTTACATGGGGATTCAGTTGTCTGAAAAAACGCGTTTATTTCGGGCTGAAAAACACGTTTTGAAAAGTGTGCTGTTACTGCCCCATAACTTACATGGGGTTGACCAAACTTGCAGAAACGTTTATTTCTGCTGAAAAACACGTTTTGACCCTTTCTGCACACTGGGGTTAAGAGCTGAGTGTGTGGGCTCTTCTGAGCCTTGCTGTTACATGGGGATTCAGTTGTCTGAAAAAACGCGTTTATTTCGGGCTGAAAAACAAGTTTTGAAAAGTGTGCTGTTACTGCCCCATAACTTACATGGGGTTGACCAAACTTGCAGAAACATGTTTATTTCTGCTGAAAAACACGTTTTGACACTTTCTGCACACTGGGGTTAAGAGCTGAGTGTGTGGGCTCTTCTGAGCCTTGCTGTTACATGGGGATTCAGTTGTCTGAAAAAACGTGTTTATTTCGGGATGAAAAACACGTTTTGAAAAGTGTGCTGTTACTGCCCCATAACTTACATGGGGTTGACCAAACTTGCAGAAAGATGTTTATTTCTGCTGAAAAACACGTTTTGACACTTTCTGCACACTGGGGTTAAGATCTGAGTGTGTCGGCTCTTCTGAGCCTTGCTGTTACATGGGGATTCAGTTGTCTGAAAAAACGCGTTTATTTCGGGCTGAAAAACACGTTTTGAAAAGTGTGCTGTTACTGCCCCATAACTTACATGGGGTTGACCAAACTTGCAGAAACATGTTTATTTCTGCTGAAAAACACGTTTTGACCCTTTCTGCACACTGGGGTTAAGAGCTGAGTGTGTGGGCTCTTCTGAGCCTTGCTGTTACATGGGGATTCAGTTGTCTGAAAAAACGCGTTTATTTCGGGCTGAAAAACAAGTTTTGAAAAGTGTGCTGTTACTGCCCCATAACTTACATGGGGTTGACCAAACTTGCAGAAACATGTTTATTTCTGCTGAAAAACACGTTTTGACACTTTCTGCACACTGGGGTTAAGAGCTGAGTGTGTGGGCTCTTCTGAGCCTTGCTGTTACATGGGGATTAAGTTGTCTGAAAAAACGTGTTTATTTCGGGATGAAAAACACGTTTTGAAAAGTGTGCTGTTACTGCCCCATAACTTACATGGGGTTGACCAAACTTGCAGAAACATGTTTATTTCTGCTGAAAAACACGTTTTGACCCTTTCTGCATACTGGGGTTAAGAGCTGAGTGTGTGGGCTCTTCTGAGCCTTGCTGTTACATGGGGATTCAGTTGTCTGAAAAAACGCGTTTATTTCGGGCTGAAAAACACGTTTTGAAAAGTGTGCTGTTACTGCCCCATAACTTACATGGGGTTGACCAAACTTGCAGAAACATGTTTATTTCTGCTGAAAAACACGTTTTGACCCTTTCTGCACACTGGGGTTAAGAGCTGAGTGTGTGGGCTCTTCTGAGCCTTGCTGTTACATGGGGATTCAGTTGTCTGAAAAAACGCGTTTATTTCGGGCTGAAAAACACGTTTTGAAAAGTGTGCTGTTACTGCCCCATAACTTACATGGGGTTGACCAAACTTGCAGAAACATGTTTATTTCTGCTGAAAAACACGTTTTGACACTTTCTGCACACTGGGGTTAAGAGCTGAGTGTGTGGGGTCTTCTGAGCCTTGCTGTTACATGGGGATTCAGTTGTCTGAAAAAACGCGTTTATTTCGGGCTGAAAAACACGTTTTGAAAAGTGTGCTGTTTCTGCCCCATAACTCACATGGGGTTGACCAAACTTGCAGAAACATGTTTATTTCTGCTGAAAAACACGTTTTGACACTTTCTGCACACTGGGGTTAAGAGCTGATTGTGTGGGCTCTTCTGAGCCTTGCTGTTACATGGGGATTCAGTTGTCTGAAAAAACGCGTTTATTTCGGGCTGAAAAACACGTTTTGAAAAGTGTGCTGTTACTGCCCCATAACTTACATGGGGTTGACCAAACTTGCAGAAACATGTTTATTTCTGCTGAAAAACACGTTTTGACACTTTCTGCACACTGGGGTTAAGAGCTGAGTGTGTGGGCTCTTCTGAGCCTTGAAGTTACATGGGGATTCAGTTGTCTGAAAAAACGCGTTTATTTCGGGCTGAAAAACACGTTTTGAAAAGTGTGCTGTTACTGCCCCATAACTTACATGGGGTTGACCAAACTTGCAGAAACATGTTTATTTCTGCTGAAAAACACGTTTTGACACTTTCTGCACGCTGGGGCTAAGAGCTGAGTGTTTGGGCTCTTCTGAGCCTTGCTGTTACATGGGGATTCAGTTGTCTGAAAAAACGCGTTTATTTCGGGCTGAAAAACACGTTTTGAAAAGTGTGCTGTTACTGCCCCATAACTTACATGGGGTTGACCAAACTTGCAGAAACATGTTTATTTCTGCTGAAAAACACGTTTTGACACTTTCTGCACGCTGGGGTTAAGAGCTGAGTGTGTGGGCTCTTCTGAGTCTTGCTGTTACATGGGGATTCAGTTGTCTGAAAAAACGCGTTTATTTCGGGCTGAAAAACAAGTTTTGAAAAGTGTGCTGTTACTGCCCCATAACTTACATGGGGTTGACCAAACTTGCAGAAACATGTTTATTTCTGCTGAAAAACACGTTTTGACACTTTCTGCACACTGGGGTTAAGAGCTGAGTGTGTGGGCTCTTCTGAGCCTTGCTGATACATGGGGATTCAGTTGTCTGAAAAAACGCGTTTATTTCGGGCTGAAAAACACGTTTTGAAAAGTGTGCTGTTACTGCCCCATAACTTACATGGGGTTGACCAAACTTGCAGAAACATGTTTATTTCTGCTGAAAAACACGTTTTGACCCTTTCTGCACACTGGGGTTAAGAGCTGAGTGTGTGGGCTCTTCTGAGCCTTGCTGTTACATGGGGATTCAGTTGTCTGAAAAAACGCGTTTATTTCGGGCTGAAAAACACGTTTTGAAAAGTGTGCTGTTACTGCCCCATAACTTACATGGGGTTGACCAAACTTGCAGAAACATGTTTATTTCTGCTGAAAAACACGTTTTGACCCTTTCTGCACACTGGGGTTAAGAGCTGAGTGTGTGGGCTCTTCTGAGCCTTGCTGTTACATGGGGATTCAGTTGTCTGAAAAAACGTGTTTATTTCGGGCTGAAAAACACGTTTTGAAAAGTGTGCTGTTACTGCCCCATAACTTACATGGGGTTGACCAAACTTGCAGAAACATGTTTATATCTGCTGAAAAACACGTTTTGACCCTTTCTGCACACTGGGGTTAGGAGCTGAGTGTGTGGGCTCTTCTGAGCCTTGCTGTTACATGGGGATTCAGTTGTCTGAAAAAACGCGTTTATTTCGGGCTGAAAAACATGTTTTGAAAAGTGTGCTGTTACTGCCCCATAACTTACATGGGGTTGACCAAACTTGCAGAAACATGTTTATTTCTGCTGAAAAACACGTTTTGACACTTTCTGCACACTGAGGTTAAGAGCTGAGTGTGTGGGCTCTTCTGAGCCTTGCTGTTACATGGGGATTCAGTTGTCTGAAAAAACGCGTTTATTTCGGGCTGAAAAACACGTTTTGAAAAGTGTGCTGTTACTGCCCCATAACTTACATGGGGTTGACCAAACTTGCAGAAACATGTTTATTTCTGCTGAAAAACACGTTTTGACCCTTTCTGCACACTGGGGTTAAGAGCTGAGCGTGTGGGCTCTTCTGAGCCTTGCTGTTACATGGGGATTCAGTTGTCTGACAAAACGCGTTTATTTCGGGCTGAAAAACACGTTTTGAAAAGTGTGCTGTAACTGCTCCATAACTTACATGGGGTTGACCAAACTTGCAGAAACATGTTTATTTCTGCTGAAAAACACGTTTTGACACTTTCTGCACGCTGGGGTTAAGAGCTGAGTGTGTGGACTCTTCTGAGTCTTGCTGTTACATGGGGATTCAGTTGTCTGAAAAAACGCGTTTATTTCGGGCTGAAAAACACGTTTTGAAAAGTGTGCTGTTACTGCCCCATAACTTACATGGGGTTGACCAAACTTGCAGAAACGTTTATTTCTGCTGAAAAACACGTTTTGACCCTTTCTGCACACTGGGGTTAAGAGCTGAGTGTGTGGGCTCTTCTGAGCCTTGCTGTTACATGGGGATTCAGTTGTCTGAAAAAACGCGTTTATTTCGGGCTGAAAAACAAGTTTTGATAAGTGTGCTGTTTCTGCCCCATAACTTACATGGGGTTGACCAAACTTGCAGAAACATGTTTATTTCTGCTGAAAAACACGTTTTGACCCTTTCTGCACACTGGGGTTAAGAGCTGAGTGTGTGGGCTCTTCTGAGCCTTGCTGTTACATGGGGATTCAGTTGTCTGAAAAAAAGCGTTTATTTCGGGCTGAAAAACAAGTTTTGAAAAGTGTGCTGTTACTGCCCCATAACTTACATGGGGTTGACCAAACTTCCAGAAACATGTTTATTTCTGCTGAAAAACACGTTTTGACACTTTCTGCACACTGGGGTTAAGAGCTGAGTGTGTGGGCTCTTCTGAGCCTTGCTGTTACATGGGGATTCAGTTGTCTGAAAAAACGCGTTTATTTCGGGCTGAAAAACAAGTTTTGAAAAGTGTGCTTTTACTGCCCCATAACTTACATGGGGTTGACCAAACTTGCAGAAACATGTTTATTTCTGCTGAAAAACACGTTTTGACACTTTCTGCACACTGGGGTTAAGAGCTGAGTGTGTGGGCTCTTCTGAGCCTTGCTGTTACATGGGGATTCAGTTGTCTGAAAAAACGTGTTTATTTCGGGATGAAAAACACGTTTTGAAAAGTGTGCTGTTACTGCCCCATAACTTACATGGGGTTGACCAAACTTGCAGAAACATGTTTATTTCTGCTGAAAAACACGTTTTGACACTTTCTGCACACTGGGGTTAAGATCTGAGTGTGTCGGCTCTTCTGAGCCTTGCTGTTACATGGGGATTCAGTTGTCTGAAAAAACGCGTTTGTTTCGGGCTGAAAAACACGTTTTGAAAAGTGTGCTGTTACTGCCCCATAACTTACATGGGGTTGACCAAACTTGCAGAAACATGTTTATTTCTGCTGAAAAACACGTTTTGACCCTTTCTGCACACTGGGGTTAAGAGCTGAGTGTGTGGGCTCTTCTGAGCCTTGCTGTTACATGGGGATTCAGTTGTCTGAAAAAACGCGTTTATTTCGTGCTGAAAAACACATTTTGAAAAGTGTGCTGTTACTGCCCCATAAGTTACATGGGGTTGACCAAACTTGCAGAAACATGTTTATTTCTGCTGAAAAACACGTTTTGACACTTTCTGCACACTGGGGTTAAGAGCTGAGTGTGTGGGCTCTTCTGAGCCTTGCTGTTACATGGGGATTCAGTTGTCTGAAAAAACGCGTTTATTTCGGGCTGAAAAACACGTTTTGAAAAGTGTGCTGTTACTGCCCCATAACTTACATGGGGTTGACCAAACTTGCAGAAACGTTTATTTCTGCTGAAAAACACGTTTTGACCCTTTCTGCACACTGGGGTTAAGAGCTGAGTGTGTGGGCTCTTCTGAGCCTTGCTGTTACATGGGGATTCAGTTGTCTGAAAAAACGCGTTTATTTCGGGCTGAAAAACAAGTTTTGATAAGTGTGCTGTTTCTGCCCCATAACTTACATGGGGTTGACCAAACTTGCAGAAACATGTTTATTTCTGCTGAAAAACACGTTTTGACCCTTTCTGCACACTGGGGTTAAGAGCTGAGTGTGTGGGCTCTTCTGAGCCTTGCTGTTACATGGGGATTCAGTTGTCTGAAAAAAAGCGTTTATTTCGGGCTGAAAAACAAGTTTTGAAAAGTGTGCTGTTACTGCCCCATAACTTACATGGGGTTGACCAAACTTCCAGAAACATGTTTATTTCTGCTGAAAAACACGTTTTGACACTTTCTGCACACTGGGGTTAAGAGCTGAGTGTGTGGGCTCTTCTGAGCCTTGCTGTTACATGGGGATTCAGTTGTCTGAAAAAACGTGTTTATTTCGGGATGAAAAACACGTTTTGAAAAGTGTGCTGTTACTGCCCCATAACTTACATGGGGTTGACCAAACTTGCAGAAACATGTTTATTTCTGCTGAAAAACACGTTTTGACACTTTCTGCACACTGGGGTTAAGATCTGAGTGTGTCGGCTCTTCTGAGCCTTGCTGTTACATGGGGATTCAGTTGTCTGAAAAAACGCGTTTGTTTCGGGCTGAAAAACACGTTTTGAAAAGTGTGCTGTTACTGCCCCATAACTTACATGGGGTTGACCAAACTTGCAGAAACATGTTTATTTCTGCTGAAAAACACGTTTTGACCCTTTCTGCACACTGGGGTTAAGAGCTGAGTGTGTGGGCTCTTCTGAGCCTTGCTGTTACATGGGGATTCAGTTGTCTGAAAAAACGCGTTTATTTCGTGCTGAAAAACACATTTTGAAAAGTGTGCTGTTACTGCCCCATAAGTTACATGGGGTTGACCAAACTTGCAGAAACATGTTTATTTCTGCTGAAAAACACGTTTTGACACTTTCTGCACACTGGGGTTAAGAGCTGAGTGTGTGGGCTCTTCTGAGCCTTGCTGTTACATGGGGATTCAGTTGTATGAAAAAACGCGTTTATTTCGGGCTGAAAAACACGTTTTGAAAAGTGTGCTGTTACTGCCCCATAACTTACATGGGGTTGACCAAACTTGCAGAAACATGTTTATTTCTGCTGAAAAACACGTTTTGACACTTTCTGCACACTGAGGTTAAGATCTGAGTGTGTCGGCTCTTCTGAGCCTTGCTGTTACATGGGGATTCAGTTGTCTGAAAAAACGCGTTTGTTTCGGGCTGAAAAACACGTTTTGAAAAGTGTGCTGTTACTGCCCCATAACTTACATGGGGTTGACCAAACTTGCAGAAACATGTTTATTTCTGCTGAAAAACACGTTTTGACCCTTTCTGCACACTGGGGTTAAGAGCTGAGTGTGTGGGCTCTTCTGAGCCTTGCTGTTACATGGGGATTCAGTTGTCTGAAAAAACGCGTTTATTTCGTGCTGAAAAACACATTTTGAAAAGTGTGCTGTTACTGCCCCATAAGTTACATGGGGTTGACCAAACTTGCAGAAACATGTTTATTTCTGCTGAAAAACACGTTTTGACACTTTCTGCACACTGGGGTTAAGAGCTGAGTGTGTGGGCTCTTCTGAGCCTTGCTGTTACATGGGGATTCAGTTGTCTGAAAAAACGCGTTTATTTCGGGCTGAAAAACACGTTTTGAAAAGTGTGCTGTTACTGCCCCATAACTTACATGGGGTTGACCAAACTTGCAGAAACGTTTATTTCTGCTGAAAAACACGTTTTGACCCTTTCTGCACACTGGGGTTAAGAGCTGAGTGTGTGGGCTCTTCTGAGCCTTGCTGTTACATGGGGATTCAGTTGTCTGAAAAAACGCGTTTATTTCGGGCTGAAAAACAAGTTTTGATAAGTGTGCTGTTTCTGCCCCATAACTTACATGGGGTTGACCAAACTTGCAGAAACATGTTTATTTCTGCTGAAAAACACGTTTTGACCCTTTCTGCACACTGGGGTTAAGAGCTGAGTGTGTGGGCTCTTCTGAGCCTTGCTGTTACATGGGGATTCAGTTGTCTGAAAAAAAGCGTTTATTTCGGGCTGAAAAACAAGTTTTGAAAAGTGTGCTGTTACTGCCCCATAACTTACATGGGGTTGACCAAACTTCCAGAAACATGTTTATTTCTGCTGAAAAACACGTTTTGACACTTTCTGCACACTGGGGTTAAGAGCTGAGTGTGTGGGCTCTTCTGAGCCTTGCTGTTACATGGGGATTCAGTTGTCTGAAAAAACGTGTTTATTTCGGGATGAAAAACACGTTTTGAAAAGTGTGCTGTTACTGCCCCATAACTTACATGGGGTTGACCAAACTTGCAGAAACATGTTTATTTCTGCTGAAAAACACGTTTTGACACTTTCTGCACACTGGGGTTAAGATCTGAGTGTGTCGGCTCTTCTGAGCCTTGCTGTTACATGGGGATTCAGTTGTCTGAAAAAACGCGTTTGTTTCGGGCTGAAAAACACGTTTTGAAAAGTGTGCTGTTACTGCCCCATAACTTACATGGGGTTGACCAAACTTGCAGAAACATGTTTATTTCTGCTGAAAAACACGTTTTGACCCTTTCTGCACACTGGGGTTAAGAGCTGAGTGTGTGGGCTCTTCTGAGCCTTGCTGTTACATGGGGATTCAGTTGTCTGAAAAAACGCGTTTATTTCGTGCTGAAAAACACATTTTGAAAAGTGTGCTGTTACTGCCCCATAAGTTACATGGGGTTGACCAAACTTGCAGAAACATGTTTATTTCTGCTGAAAAACACGTTTTGACACTTTCTGCACACTGGGGTTAAGAGCTGAGTGTGTGGGCTCTTCTGAGCCTTGCTGTTACATGGGGATTCAGTTGTATGAAAAAACGCGTTTATTTCGGGCTGAAAAACACGTTTTGAAAAGTGTGCTGTTACTGCCCCATAACTTACATGGGGTTGACCAAACTTGCAGAAACATGTTTATTTCTGCTGAAAAACACGTTTTGACACTTTCTGCACACTGAGGTTAAGAGCTGAGTGTGTGGGCTCTTCTGAGCCTTGCTGTTACATGGGGATTCAGTTGTCTGAAAAAACGCGTTTATTTCGGGCTGAAAAACACGTTTTGAAAAGTGTGCTGTTACTGCCCCATAACTTACATGGGGTTGACCAAACTTGCAGAAACATGTTTATTTCTGCTGAAAAACACGTTTTGACCCTTTCTGCACACTGGGGTTAAGAGCTGAGCGTGTGGGCTCTTCTGAGCCTTGCTGTTACATGGGGATTCAGTTGTCTGAAAAAACGCGTTTATTTCGGGCTGAAAAACACGTTTTGAAAAGTGTGCTGTAACTGCTCCATAACTTACATGGGGTTGACCAAACTTGCAGAAACATGTTTATTTCTGCTGAAAAACACGTTTTGACACTTTCTGCACGCTGGGGTTAAGAGCTGAGTGTGTGGGCTCTTCTGAGTCTTGCTGTTACATGGGGATTCAGTTGTCTGAAAAAACGCGTTTATTTCGGGCTGAAAAACACGTTTTGAAAAGTGTGCTGTTACTGCCCCATAACTTACATGGGGTTGACCAAACTTGCAGAAACGTTTATTTCTGCTGAAAAACACGTTTTGACCCTTTCTGCACACTGGGGTTAAGAGCTGAGTGTGTGGGCTCTTCTGAGCCTTGCTGTTACATGGGGATTCAGTTGTCTGAAAAAACGCGTTTATTTCGGGCTGAAAAACAAGTTTTGAAAAGTGTGCTGTTACTGCCCCATAACTTACATGGGGTTGACCAAACTTGCAGAAACATGTTTATTTCTGCTGAAAAACACGTTTTGACACTTTCTGCACACTGGGGTTAAGAGCTGAGTGTGTGGGCTCTTCTGAGCCTTGCTGTTACATGGGGATTCAGTTGTCTGAAAAAACGTGTTTATTTCGGGATGAAAAACACGTTTTGAAAAGTGTGCTGTTACTGCCCCATAACTTACATGGGGTTGACCAAACTTGCAGAAAGATGTTTATTTCTGCTGAAAAACACGTTTTGACACTTTCTGCACACTGGGGTTAAGATCTGAGTGTGTCGGCTCTTCTGAGCCTTGCTGTTACATGGGGATTCAGTTGTCTGAAAAAACGCGTTTATTTCGGGCTGAAAAACACGTTTTGAAAAGTGTGCTGTTACTGCCCCATAACTTACATGGGGTTGACCAAACTTGCAGAAACATGTTTATTTCTGCTGAAAAACACGTTTTGACCCTTTCTGCACACTGGGGTTAAGAGCTGAGTGTGTGGGCTCTTCTGAGCCTTGCTGTTACATGGGGATTCAGTTGTCTGAAAAAACGCGTTTATTTCGGGCTGAAAAACAAGTTTTGAAAAGTGTGCTGTTACTGCCCCATAACTTACATGGGGTTGACCAAACTTGCAGAAACATGTTTATTTCTGCTGAAAAACACGTTTTGACACTTTCTGCACACTGGGGTTAAGAGCTGAGTGTGTGGGCTCTTCTGAGCCTTGCTGTTACATGGGGATTAAGTTGTCTGAAAAAACGTGTTTATTTCGGGATGAAAAACACGTTTTGAAAAGTGTGCTGTTACTGCCCCATAACTTACATGGGGTTGACCAAACTTGCAGAAACATGTTTATTTCTGCTGAAAAACACGTTTTGACCCTTTCTGCATACTGGGGTTAAGAGCTGAGTGTGTGGGCTCTTCTGAGCCTTGCTGTTACATGGGGATTCAGTTGTCTGAAAAAACGCGTTTATTTCGGGCTGAAAAACACGTTTTGAAAAGTGTGCTGTTACTGCCCCATAACTTACATGGGGTTGACCAAACTTGCAGAAACATGTTTATTTCTGCTGAAAAACACGTTTTGACCCTTTCTGCACACTGGGGTTAAGAGCTGAGTGTGTGGGCTCTTCTGAGCCTTGCTGTTACATGGGGATTCAGTTGTCTGAAAAAACGCGTTTATTTCGGGCTGAAAAACACGTTTTGAAAAGTGTGCTGTTACTGCCCCATAACTTACATGGGGTTGACCAAACTTGCAGAAACATGTTTATTTCTGCTGAAAAACACGTTTTGACACTTTCTGCACACTGGGGTTAAGAGCTGAGTGTGTGGGGTCTTCTGAGCCTTGCTGTTACATGGGGATTCAGTTGTCTGAAAAAACGCGTTTATTTCGGGCTGAAAAACACGTTT
Source organism: Lepisosteus platostomus (assembly GCF_059453375.1). Taxonomy (NCBI): domain Eukaryota; kingdom Metazoa; phylum Chordata; class Actinopteri; order Semionotiformes; family Lepisosteidae; genus Lepisosteus; species Lepisosteus platostomus. The sequence continues at coordinate 267,541 of NW_028291694.1, forward strand.
TGAAAAGTGTGCTGTTTCTGCCCCATAACTTACATGGGGTTGACCAAACTTGCAGAAACATGTTTATTTCTGCTGAAAAACACGTTTTGACACTTTCTGCACACTGGGGTTAAGAGCTGAGTGTGTGGGCTCTTCTGAGCCTTGCTGTTACATGGGGATTCAGTTGACTGAAAAAACGCGTTTATTTCGGGCTGAAAAACACGTTTTGAAAAGTGTGCTGTTACTGCCCCATAACTTACATGGGGTTGACCAAACTTGCAGAAACATGTTTATTTCTGCTGAAAAACACGTTTTGACACTTTCTGCACACTGGGGTTAAGAGCTGAGTGTGTGGGCTCTTCTGAGCCTTGAAGTTACATGGGGATTCAGTTGTCTGAAAAAACGCGTTTATTTCGGGCTGAAAAACACGTTTTGAAAAGTGTGCTGTTACTGCCCCATAACTTACATGGGGTTGACCAAACTTGCAGAAACATGTTTATTTCTGCTGAAAAACACGTTTTGACACTTTCTGCACGCTGGGGCTAAGAGCTGAGTGTTTGGGCTCTTCTGAGCCTTGCTGTTACATGGGGATTCAGTTGTCTGAAAAAACGCGTTTATTTCGGGCTGAAAAACACGTTTTGAAAAGTGTGCTGTTACTGCCCCATAACTTACATGGGGTTGACCAAACTTGCAGAAACATGTTTATTTCTGCTGAAAAACACGTTTTGACACTTTCTGCACGCTGGGGTTAAGAGCTGAGTGTGTGGGCTCTTCTGAGTCTTGCTGTTACATGGGGATTCAGTTGTCTGAAAAAACGCGTTTATTTCGGGCTGAAAAACAAGTTTTGAAAAGTGTGCTGTTACTGCCCCATAACTTACATGGGGTTGACCAAACTTGCAGAAACATGTTTATTTCTGCTGAAAAACACGTTTTGACACTTTCTGCACACTGGGGTTAAGAGCTGAGTGTGTGGGCTCTTCTGAGCCTTGCTGATACATGGGGATTCAGTTGTCTGAAAAAACGCGTTTATTTCGGGCTGAAAAACACGTTTTGAAAATTGTGCTGTTACTGCCCCATAACTTACATGGGGTTGACCAAACTTGCAGAAACATGTTTATTTCTGCTGAAAAACACGTTTTGACCCTTTCTGCACACTGGGGTTAAGAGCTGAGTGTGTGGGCTCTTCTGAGCCTTGCTGTTACATGGGGATTCAGTTGTCTGAAAAAACGCGTTTATTTCGGGCTGAAAAACACGTTTTGAAAAGTGTGCTGTTACTGCCCCATAACTTACATGGGGTTGACCAAACTTGCAGAAACATGTTTATTTCTGCTGAAAAACACGTTTTGACACTTTCTGCACACTGGGGTTAAGAGCTGAGTGTGTGGGGTCTTCTGAGCCTTGCTGTTACATGGGGATTCAGTTGTCTGAAAAAACGCGTTTATTTCGGGCTGAAAAACACGTTTTGAAAAGTGTGCTGTTTCTGCCCCATAACTTACATGGGGTTGACCAAACTTGCAGAAACATGTTTATTTCTGCTGAAAAACACGTTTTGACACTTTCTGCACACTGGGGTTAAGAGCTGAGTGTGTGGGCTCTTCTGAGCCTTGCTGTTACATGGGGATTCAGTTGTCTGAAAAAACGCGTTTATTTCAGGCTGAAAAACACGTTTTGAAAAGTGTGCTGTTACTGCCCCATAACTTACATGGGGTTGACCAAACTTGCAGAAACATGTTTATTTCTGCTGAAAAACACGTTTTGACACTTTCTGCACACTGGGGTTAAGAGCTGAGTGTGTGGGCTCTTCTGAGCCTTGCTGTTACATGGGTATTCAGTTGTCTGAAAAAACGCGTTTATTTCGGGCTGAAAAACACGTTTTGAAAAGTGTGCTGTTACTGCCCCATAACTTACATGGGGTTGACCAAACTTGCAGAAACATGTTTATTTCTGCTGAAAAACACGTTTTGACCCTTTCTGCACACTGGGGTTAAGAGCTGAGCGTGTGGGCTCTTCTGAGCCTTGCTGTTACATGGGGATTCAGTTGTCTGAAAAAACGCGTTTATTTCGGGCTGAAAAACAAGTTTTGAAAAGTGTGCTGTTACTGCCCCATAACTTACATGGGGTTGACCAAACTTGGAGAAACATGTTTATTTCTGCTGAAAAACACGTTTTGACACTTTCTGCACGCTGGGGCTAAGAGCTGAGTGTTTGGGCTCTTCTGAGCTTTGCTGTTACATGGGGATTCAGTTGTCTGAAAAAACGCGTTTATTTCGGGCTGAAAAACACGTTTTGAAAAGTGTGCTGTTACTGCCCCATAACTTACATGGGGTTGACCAAACTTGCAGAAACATGTTTATTTCTGCTGAAAAACACGTTTTGACACTTTCTGCACGCTGGGGCTAAGAGCTGAGTGTTTGGGCTCTTCTGAGTCTTGCTGTTACATGGGGATTCAGTTGTCTGAAAAAACGCGTTTATTTCGGGCTGAAAAACAAGTTTTGAAAAGTGTGCTGTTACTGCCCCATAACTTACATGGGGTTGACCAAACTTGCAGAAACATGTTTATTTCTGCTGAAAAACACGTTTTGACACTTTCTGCACACTGGGGTTAAGAGCTGAGTGTGTGGGCTCTTCTGAGCCTTGCTGATACATGGGGATTCAGTTGTCTGAAAAAACGCGTTTATTTCGGGCTGAAAAACACGTTTTGAAAAGTGTGCTGTTACTGCCCCATAACTTACATGGGGTTGACCAAACTTGCAGAAACATGTTTATTTCTGCTGAAAAACACGTTTTGACCCTTTCTGCACACTGGGGTTAAGAGCTGAGTGTGTGGGCTCTTCTGAGCCTTGCTGTTACATGGGGATTCAGTTGTCTGAAAAAACGCGTTTATTTCGGGCTGAAAAACACGTTTTGAAAAGTGTGCTGTTACTGCCCCATAACTTACATGGGGTTGACCAAACTTGCAGAAACATGTTTATTTCTGCTGAAAAACACGTTTTGACACTTTCTGCACACTGGGGTTAAGAGCTGAGTGTGTGGGCTCTTCTGAGCCTTGCTGTTACATGGGGATTCAGTTGTCTGAAAAAACGCGTTTATTTCGGGCTGAAAAACACGTTTTGAAAAGTGTGCTGTTACTGCCCCATAACTTACATGGGGTTGACCAAACTTGCAGAAACATGTTTATTTCTGCTGAAAAACACGTTTTGACCCTTTCTGCACACTGGGGTTAAGAGCTGAGTGTGTGGGCTCTTCTGAGCCTTGCTGTTACATGGGGATTCAGTTGTCTGAAAAAACGCGTTTATTTCGGGCTGAAAAACACGTTTTGAAAAGTGTGCTGTTACTGCCCCATAACTTACATGGGGTTGACCAAACTTGCAGAAACATGTTTATTTCTGCTGAAAAACACGTTTTGACACTTTCTGCACACTGGGGTTAAGAGCTGAGTGTGTGGGCTCTTCTGAGCCTTGCTGTTACATGGGGATTCAGTTGTCTGAAAAAACGCGTTTATTTCGGGCTGAAAAACAAGTTTTGAAAAGTGTGCTTTTACTGCCCCATAACTTACATGGGGTTGACCAAACTTGCAGAAACATGTTTATTTCTGCTGAAAAACACGTTTTGACACTTTCTGCACACTGGGGTTAAGAGCTGAGTGTGTGGGCTCTTCTGAGCCTTGCTGTTACATGGGGATTCAGTTGTCTGAAAAAACGTGTTTATTTCGGGATGAAAAACACGTTTTGAAAAGTGTGCTGTTACTGCCCCATAACTTACATGGGGTTGACCAAACTTGCAGAAACATGTTTATTTCTGCTGAAAAACACGTTTTGACCCTTTCTGCACACTGGGGTTAAGAGCTGAGTGTGTGGGCTCTTCTGAGCCTTGCTGTTACATGGGGATTCAGTTGTCTGAAAAAACGCGTTTATTTCGGGCTGAAAAACACGTTTTGAAAAGTGTGCTGTTACTGCCCCATAACTTACATGGGGTTGACCAAACTTGCAGAAACATGTTTATTTCTGCTGAAAAACACGTTTTGACACTTTCTGCACACTGGGGTTAAGAGCTGAGTGTGTGGGGTCTTCTGAGCCTTGCTGTTACATGGGGATTCAGTTGTCTGAAAAAACGCGTTTATTTCGGGCTGAAAAACACGTTTTGAAAAGTGTGCTGTTTCTGCCCCATAACTTACATGGGGTTGACCAAACTTGCAGAAACATGTTTATTTCTGCTGAAAAACACGTTTTGACACTTTCTGCACACTGGGGTTAAGAGCTGAGTGTGTGGGCTCTTCTGAGCCTTGCTGTTACATGGGGATTCAGTTGTCTGAAAAAACGCGTTTATTTCAGGCTGAAAAACACGTTTTGAAAAGTGTGCTGTTACTGCCCCATAACTTACATGGGGTTGACCAAACTTGCAGAAACATGTTTATTTCTGCTGAAAAACACGTTTTGACACTTTCTGCACACTGGGGTTAAGAGCTGAGTGTGTGGGCTCTTCTGAGCCTTGCTGTTACATGGGTATTCAGTTGTCTGAAAAAACGCGTTTATTTCGGGCTGAAAAACACGTTTTGAAAAGTGTGCTGTTACTGCCCCATAACTTACATGGGGTTGACCAAACTTGCAGAAACATGTTTATTTCTGCTGAAAAACACGTTTTGACCCTTTCTGCACACTGGGGTTAAGAGCTGAGCGTGTGGGCTCTTCTGAGCCTTGCTGTTACATGGGGATTCAGTTGTCTGAAAAAACGCGTTTATTTCGGGCTGAAAAACAAGTTTTGAAAAGTGTGCTGTTACTGCCCCATAACTTACATGGGGTTGACCAAACTTGGAGAAACATGTTTATTTCTGCTGAAAAACACGTTTTGACACTTTCTGCACGCTGGGGCTAAGAGCTGAGTGTTTGGGCTCTTCTGAGCTTTGCTGTTACATGGGGATTCAGTTGTCTGAAAAAACGCGTTTATTTCGGGCTGAAAAACACGTTTTGAAAAGTGTGCTGTTACTGCCCCATAACTTACATGGGGTTGACCAAACTTGCAGAAACATGTTTATTTCTGCTGAAAAACACGTTTTGACACTTTCTGCACGCTGGGGTTAAGAGCTGAGTGTGTGGGCTCTTCTGAGTCTTGCTGTTACATGGGGATTCAGTTGTCTGAAAAAACGCGTTTATTTCGGGCTGAAAAACAAGTTTTGAAAAGTGTGCTGTTACTGCCCCATAACTTACATGGGGTTGACCAAACTTGCAGAAACATGTTTATTTCTGCTGAAAAACACGTTTTGACACTTTCTGCACACTGGGGTTAAGAGCTGAGTGTGTGGGCTCTTCTGAGCCTTGCTGTTACATGGGGATTCAGTTGTCTGAAAAAACGCGTTTATTTCGGGCTGAAAAACACGTTTTGAAAAGTGTGCTGTTACTGCCCCATAACTTACATGGGGTTGACCAAACTTGCAGAAACATGTTTATTTCTGCTGAAAAACACGTTTTGACACTTTCTGCACACTGGGGTTAAGAGCTGAGTGTGTGGGGTCTTCTGAGCCTTGCTGTTACATGGGGATTCAGTTGTCTGAAAAAACGCGTTTATTTCGGGCTGAAAAACACGTTTTGAAAAGTGTGCTGTTTCTGCCCCATAACTTACATGGGGTTGACCAAACTTGCAGAAACATGTTTATTTCTGCTGAAAAACACGTTTTGACACTTTCTGCACACTGGGGTTAAGAGCTGAGTGTGTGGGCTCTTCTGAGCCTTGCTGTTACATGGGGATTCAGTTGTCTGAAAAAACGCGTTTATTTCAGGCTGAAAAACACGTTTTGAAAAGTGTGCTGTTACTGCCCCATAACTTACATGGGGTTGACCAAACTTGCAGAAACATGTTTATTTCTGCTGAAAAACACGTTTTGACACTTTCTGCACACTGGGGTTAAGAGCTGAGTGTGTGGGCTCTTCTGAGCCTTGCTGTTACATGGGTATTCAGTTGTCTGAAAAAACGCGTTTATTTCGGGCTGAAAAACACGTTTTGAAAAGTGTGCTGTTACTGCCCCATAACTTACATGGGGTTGACCAAACTTGCAGAAACATGTTTATTTCTGCTGAAAAACACGTTTTGACCCTTTCTGCACACTGGGGTTAAGAGCTGAGCGTGTGGGCTCTTCTGAGCCTTGCTGTTACATGGGGATTCAGTTGTCTGAAAAAACGCGTTTATTTCGGGCTGAAAAACAAGTTTTGAAAAGTGTGCTGTTACTGCCCCATAACTTACATGGGGTTGACCAAACTTGGAGAAACATGTTTATTTCTGCTGAAAAACACGTTTTGACACTTTCTGCACGCTGGGGCTAAGAGCTGAGTGTTTGGGCTCTTCTGAGCTTTGCTGTTACATGGGGATTCAGTTGTCTGAAAAAACGCGTTTATTTCGGGCTGAAAAACACGTTTTGAAAAGTGTGCTGTTACTGCCCCATAACTTACATGGGGTTGACCAAACTTGCAGAAACATGTTTATTTCTGCTGAAAAACACGTTTTGACACTTTCTGCACGCTGGGGTTAAGAGCTGAGTGTGTGGGCTCTTCTGAGTCTTGCTGTTACATGGGGATTCAGTTGTCTGAAAAAACGCGTTTATTTCGGGCTGAAAAACAAGTTTTGAAAAGTGTGCTGTTACTGCCCCATAACTTACATGGGGTTGACCAAACTTGCAGAAACATGTTTATTTCTGCTGAAAAACACGTTTTGACACTTTCTGCACACTGGGGTTAAGAGCTGAGTGTGTGGGCTCTTCTGAGCCTTGCTGATACATGGGGATTCAGTTGTCTGAAAAAACGCGTTTATTTCGGGCTGAAAAACACGTTTTGAAAAGTGTGCTGTTACTGCCCCATAACTTACATGGGGTTGACCAAACTTGCAGAAACATGTTTATTTCTGCTGAAAAACACGTTTTGACACTTTCTGCACGCTGGGGTTAAGAGCTGAGTGTGTGGGCTCTTCTGAGTCTTGCTGTTACATGGGGATTCAGTTGTCTGAAAAAACGCGTTTATTTCGGGCTGAAAAACACGTTTTGAAAAGTGTGCTGTTACTGCCCCATAACTTACATGGGGTTGACCAAACTTGCAGAAACATGTTTATTTCTGCTGAAAAACACGTTTTGACCCTTTCTGCACACTGGGGTTAAGAGCTGAGTGTGTGGGCTCTTCTGAGCCTTGCTGTTACATGGGGATTCAGTTGTCTGAAAAAACGCGTTTATTTCGGGCTGAAAAACACGTTTTGAAAAGTGTGCTGTTACTGCCCCATAACTTACATGGGGTTGACCAAACTTGCAGAAACATGTTTATTTCTGCTGAAAAACACGTTTTGACACTTTCTGCACACTGGGGTTAAGAGCTGAGTGTGTGGGGTCTTCTGAGCCTTGCTGTTACATGGGGATTCAGTTGTCTGAAAAAACGCGTTTATTTCGGGCTGAAAAACACGTTTTGAAAAGTGTGCTGTTTCTGCCCCATAACTCACATGGGGTTGACCAAACTTGCAGAAACATGTTTATTTCTGCTGAAAAACACGTTTTGACACTTTCTGCACACTGGGGTTAAGAGCTGATTGTGTGGGCTCTTCTGAGCCTTGCTGTTACATGGGGATTCAGTTGTCTGAAAAAACGCGTTTATTTCGGGCTGAAAAACACGTTTTGAAAAGTGTGCTGTTACTGCCCCATAACTTACATGGGGTTGACCAAACTTGCAGAAACATGTTTATTTCTGCTGAAAAACACGTTTTGACACTTTCTGCACACTGGGGTTAAGAGCTGAGTGTGTGGGCTCTTCTGAGCCTTGAAGTTACATGGGGATTCAGTTGTCTGAAAAAACGCGTTTATTTCGGGCTGAAAAACACGTTTTGAAAAGTGTGCTGTTACTGCCCCATAACTTACATGGGGTTGACCAAACTTGCAGAAACATGTTTATTTCTGCTGAAAAACACGTTTTGACACTTTCTGCACGCTGGGGCTAAGAGCTGAGTGTTTGGGCTCTTCTGAGCCTTGCTGTTACATGGGGATTCAGTTGTCTGAAAAAACGCGTTTATTTCGGGCTGAAAAACACGTTTTGAAAAGTGTGCTGTTACTGCCCCATAACTTACATGGGGTTGACCAAACTTGCAGAAACATGTTTATTTCTGCTGAAAAACACGTTTTGACACTTTCTGCACGCTGGGGTTAAGAGCTGAGTGTGTGGGCTCTTCTGAGTCTTGCTGTTACATGGGGATTCAGTTGTCTGAAAAAACGCGTTTATTTCGGGCTGAAAAACAAGTTTTGAAAAGTGTGCTGTTACTGCCCCATAACTTACATGGGGTTGACCAAACTTGCAGAAACATGTTTATTTCTGCTGAAAAACACGTTTTGACACTTTCTGCACACTGGGGTTAAGAGCTGAGTGTGTGGGCTCTTCTGAGCCTTGCTGATACATGGGGATTCAGTTGTCTGAAAAAACGCGTTTATTTCGGGCTGAAAAACACGTTTTGAAAAGTGTGCTGTTACTGCCCCATAACTTACATGGGGTTGACCAAACTTGCAGAAACATGTTTATTTCTGCTGAAAAACACGTTTTGACCCTTTCTGCACACTGGGGTTAAGAGCTGAGTGTGTGGGCTCTTCTGAGCCTTGCTGTTACATGGGGATTCAGTTGTCTGAAAAAACGCGTTTATTTCGGGCTGAAAAACACGTTTTGAAAAGTGTGCTGTTACTGCCCCATAACTTACATGGGGTTGACCAAACTTGCAGAAACATGTTTATTTCTGCTGAAAAACACGTTTTGACCCTTTCTGCACACTGGGGTTAAGAGCTGAGTGTGTGGGCTCTTCTGAGCCTTGCTGTTACATGGGGATTCAGTTGTCTGAAAAAACGTGTTTATTTCGGGCTGAAAAACACGTTTTGAAAAGTGTGCTGTTACTGCCCCATAACTTACATGGGGTTGACCAAACTTGCAGAAACATGTTTATATCTGCTGAAAAACACGTTTTGACCCTTTCTGCACACTGGGGTTAGGAGCTGAGTGTGTGGGCTCTTCTGAGCCTTGCTGTTACATGGGGATTCAGTTGTCTGAAAAAACGCGTTTATTTCGGGCTGAAAAACATGTTTTGAAAAGTGTGCTGTTACTGCCCCATAACTTACATGGGGTTGACCAAACTTGCAGAAACATGTTTATTTCTGCTGAAAAACACGTTTTGACACTTTCTGCACACTGAGGTTAAGAGCTGAGTGTGTGGGCTCTTCTGAGCCTTGCTGTTACATGGGGATTCAGTTGTCTGAAAAAACGCGTTTATTTCGGGCTGAAAAACACGTTTTGAAAAGTGTGCTGTTACTGCCCCATAACTTACATGGGGTTGACCAAACTTGCAGAAACATGTTTATTTCTGCTGAAAAACACGTTTTGACCCTTTCTGCACACTGGGGTTAAGAGCTGAGCGTGTGGGCTCTTCTGAGCCTTGCTGTTACATGGGGATTCAGTTGTCTGACAAAACGCGTTTATTTCGGGCTGAAAAACACGTTTTGAAAAGTGTGCTGTAACTGCTCCATAACTTACATGGGGTTGACCAAACTTGCAGAAACATGTTTATTTCTGCTGAAAAACACGTTTTGACACTTTCTGCACGCTGGGGTTAAGAGCTGAGTGTGTGGACTCTTCTGAGTCTTGCTGTTACATGGGGATTCAGTTGTCTGAAAAAACGCGTTTATTTCGGGCTGAAAAACACGTTTTGAAAAGTGTGCTGTTACTGCCCCATAACTTACATGGGGTTGACCAAACTTGCAGAAACGTTTATTTCTGCTGAAAAACACGTTTTGACCCTTTCTGCACACTGGGGTTAAGAGCTGAGTGTGTGGGCTCTTCTGAGCCTTGCTGTTACATGGGGATTCAGTTGTCTGAAAAAACGCGTTTATTTCGGGCTGAAAAACAAGTTTTGATAAGTGTGCTGTTTCTGCCCCATAACTTACATGGGGTTGACCAAACTTGCAGAAACATGTTTATTTCTGCTGAAAAACACGTTTTGACCCTTTCTGCACACTGGGGTTAAGAGCTGAGTGTGTGGGCTCTTCTGAGCCTTGCTGTTACATGGGGATTCAGTTGTCTGAAAAAAAGCGTTTATTTCGGGCTGAAAAACAAGTTTTGAAAAGTGTGCTGTTACTGCCCCATAACTTACATGGGGTTGACCAAACTTCCAGAAACATGTTTATTTCTGCTGAAAAACACGTTTTGACACTTTCTGCACACTGGGGTTAAGAGCTGAGTGTGTGGGCTCTTCTGAGCCTTGCTGTTACATGGGGATTCAGTTGTCTGAAAAAACGCGTTTATTTCGGGCTGAAAAACAAGTTTTGAAAAGTGTGCTTTTACTGCCCCATAACTTACATGGGGTTGACCAAACTTGCAGAAACATGTTTATTTCTGCTGAAAAACACGTTTTGACACTTTCTGCACACTGGGGTTAAGAGCTGAGTGTGTGGGCTCTTCTGAGCCTTGCTGTTACATGGGGATTCAGTTGTCTGAAAAAACGTGTTTATTTCGGGATGAAAAACACGTTTTGAAAAGTGTGCTGTTACTGCCCCATAACTTACATGGGGTTGACCAAACTTGCAGAAACATGTTTATTTCTGCTGAAAAACACGTTTTGACACTTTCTGCACACTGGGGTTAAGATCTGAGTGTGTCGGCTCTTCTGAGCCTTGCTGTTACATGGGGATTCAGTTGTCTGAAAAAACGCGTTTGTTTCGGGCTGAAAAACACGTTTTGAAAAGTGTGCTGTTACTGCCCCATAACTTACATGGGGTTGACCAAACTTGCAGAAACATGTTTATTTCTGCTGAAAAACACGTTTTGACCCTTTCTGCACACTGGGGTTAAGAGCTGAGTGTGTGGGCTCTTCTGAGCCTTGCTGTTACATGGGGATTCAGTTGTCTGAAAAAACGCGTTTATTTCGTGCTGAAAAACACATTTTGAAAAGTGTGCTGTTACTGCCCCATAAGTTACATGGGGTTGACCAAACTTGCAGAAACATGTTTATTTCTGCTGAAAAACACGTTTTGACACTTTCTGCACACTGGGGTTAAGAGCTGAGTGTGTGGGCTCTTCTGAGCCTTGCTGTTACATGGGGATTCAGTTGTCTGAAAAAACGCGTTTATTTCGGGCTGAAAAACACGTTTTGAAAAGTGTGCTGTTACTGCCCCATAACTTACATGGGGTTGACCAAACTTGCAGAAACGTTTATTTCTGCTGAAAAACACGTTTTGACCCTTTCTGCACACTGGGGTTAAGAGCTGAGTGTGTGGGCTCTTCTGAGCCTTGCTGTTACATGGGGATTCAGTTGTCTGAAAAAACGCGTTTATTTCGGGCTGAAAAACAAGTTTTGATAAGTGTGCTGTTTCTGCCCCATAACTTACATGGGGTTGACCAAACTTGCAGAAACATGTTTATTTCTGCTGAAAAACACGTTTTGACCCTTTCTGCACACTGGGGTTAAGAGCTGAGTGTGTGGGCTCTTCTGAGCCTTGCTGTTACATGGGGATTCAGTTGTCTGAAAAAAAGCGTTTATTTCGGGCTGAAAAACAAGTTTTGAAAAGTGTGCTGTTACTGCCCCATAACTTACATGGGGTTGACCAAACTTCCAGAAACATGTTTATTTCTGCTGAAAAACACGTTTTGACACTTTCTGCACACTGGGGTTAAGAGCTGAGTGTGTGGGCTCTTCTGAGCCTTGCTGTTACATGGGGATTCAGTTGTCTGAAAAAACGTGTTTATTTCGGGATGAAAAACACGTTTTGAAAAGTGTGCTGTTACTGCCCCATAACTTACATGGGGTTGACCAAACTTGCAGAAACATGTTTATTTCTGCTGAAAAACACGTTTTGACACTTTCTGCACACTGGGGTTAAGATCTGAGTGTGTCGGCTCTTCTGAGCCTTGCTGTTACATGGGGATTCAGTTGTCTGAAAAAACGCGTTTGTTTCGGGCTGAAAAACACGTTTTGAAAAGTGTGCTGTTACTGCCCCATAACTTACATGGGGTTGACCAAACTTGCAGAAACATGTTTATTTCTGCTGAAAAACACGTTTTGACCCTTTCTGCACACTGGGGTTAAGAGCTGAGTGTGTGGGCTCTTCTGAGCCTTGCTGTTACATGGGGATTCAGTTGTCTGAAAAAACGCGTTTATTTCGTGCTGAAAAACACATTTTGAAAAGTGTGCTGTTACTGCCCCATAAGTTACATGGGGTTGACCAAACTTGCAGAAACATGTTTATTTCTGCTGAAAAACACGTTTTGACACTTTCTGCACACTGGGGTTAAGAGCTGAGTGTGTGGGCTCTTCTGAGCCTTGCTGTTACATGGGGATTCAGTTGTATGAAAAAACGCGTTTATTTCGGGCTGAAAAACACGTTTTGAAAAGTGTGCTGTTACTGCCCCATAACTTACATGGGGTTGACCAAACTTGCAGAAACATGTTTATTTCTGCTGAAAAACACGTTTTGACACTTTCTGCACACTGAGGTTAAGATCTGAGTGTGTCGGCTCTTCTGAGCCTTGCTGTTACATGGGGATTCAGTTGTCTGAAAAAACGCGTTTGTTTCGGGCTGAAAAACACGTTTTGAAAAGTGTGCTGTTACTGCCCCATAACTTACATGGGGTTGACCAAACTTGCAGAAACATGTTTATTTCTGCTGAAAAACACGTTTTGACCCTTTCTGCACACTGGGGTTAAGAGCTGAGTGTGTGGGCTCTTCTGAGCCTTGCTGTTACATGGGGATTCAGTTGTCTGAAAAAACGCGTTTATTTCGTGCTGAAAAACACATTTTGAAAAGTGTGCTGTTACTGCCCCATAAGTTACATGGGGTTGACCAAACTTGCAGAAACATGTTTATTTCTGCTGAAAAACACGTTTTGACACTTTCTGCACACTGGGGTTAAGAGCTGAGTGTGTGGGCTCTTCTGAGCCTTGCTGTTACATGGGGATTCAGTTGTCTGAAAAAACGCGTTTATTTCGGGCTGAAAAACACGTTTTGAAAAGTGTGCTGTTACTGCCCCATAACTTACATGGGGTTGACCAAACTTGCAGAAACGTTTATTTCTGCTGAAAAACACGTTTTGACCCTTTCTGCACACTGGGGTTAAGAGCTGAGTGTGTGGGCTCTTCTGAGCCTTGCTGTTACATGGGGATTCAGTTGTCTGAAAAAACGCGTTTATTTCGGGCTGAAAAACAAGTTTTGATAAGTGTGCTGTTTCTGCCCCATAACTTACATGGGGTTGACCAAACTTGCAGAAACATGTTTATTTCTGCTGAAAAACACGTTTTGACCCTTTCTGCACACTGGGGTTAAGAGCTGAGTGTGTGGGCTCTTCTGAGCCTTGCTGTTACATGGGGATTCAGTTGTCTGAAAAAAAGCGTTTATTTCGGGCTGAAAAACAAGTTTTGAAAAGTGTGCTGTTACTGCCCCATAACTTACATGGGGTTGACCAAACTTCCAGAAACATGTTTATTTCTGCTGAAAAACACGTTTTGACACTTTCTGCACACTGGGGTTAAGAGCTGAGTGTGTGGGCTCTTCTGAGCCTTGCTGTTACATGGGGATTCAGTTGTCTGAAAAAACGTGTTTATTTCGGGATGAAAAACACGTTTTGAAAAGTGTGCTGTTACTGCCCCATAACTTACATGGGGTTGACCAAACTTGCAGAAACATGTTTATTTCTGCTGAAAAACACGTTTTGACACTTTCTGCACACTGGGGTTAAGATCTGAGTGTGTCGGCTCTTCTGAGCCTTGCTGTTACATGGGGATTCAGTTGTCTGAAAAAACGCGTTTGTTTCGGGCTGAAAAACACGTTTTGAAAAGTGTGCTGTTACTGCCCCATAACTTACATGGGGTTGACCAAACTTGCAGAAACATGTTTATTTCTGCTGAAAAACACGTTTTGACCCTTTCTGCACACTGGGGTTAAGAGCTGAGTGTGTGGGCTCTTCTGAGCCTTGCTGTTACATGGGGATTCAGTTGTCTGAAAAAACGCGTTTATTTCGTGCTGAAAAACACATTTTGAAAAGTGTGCTGTTACTGCCCCATAAGTTACATGGGGTTGACCAAACTTGCAGAAACATGTTTATTTCTGCTGAAAAACACGTTTTGACACTTTCTGCACACTGGGGTTAAGAGCTGAGTGTGTGGGCTCTTCTGAGCCTTGCTGTTACATGGGGATTCAGTTGTATGAAAAAACGCGTTTATTTCGGGCTGAAAAACACGTTTTGAAAAGTGTGCTGTTACTGCCCCATAACTTACATGGGGTTGACCAAACTTGCAGAAACATGTTTATTTCTGCTGAAAAACACGTTTTGACACTTTCTGCACACTGAGGTTAAGAGCTGAGTGTGTGGGCTCTTCTGAGCCTTGCTGTTACATGGGGATTCAGTTGTCTGAAAAAACGCGTTTATTTCGGGCTGAAAAACACGTTTTGAAAAGTGTGCTGTTACTGCCCCATAACTTACATGGGGTTGACCAAACTTGCAGAAACATGTTTATTTCTGCTGAAAAACACGTTTTGACCCTTTCTGCACACTGGGGTTAAGAGCTGAGCGTGTGGGCTCTTCTGAGCCTTGCTGTTACATGGGGATTCAGTTGTCTGAAAAAACGCGTTTATTTCGGGCTGAAAAACACGTTTTGAAAAGTGTGCTGTAACTGCTCCATAACTTACATGGGGTTGACCAAACTTGCAGAAACATGTTTATTTCTGCTGAAAAACACGTTTTGACACTTTCTGCACGCTGGGGTTAAGAGCTGAGTGTGTGGGCTCTTCTGAGTCTTGCTGTTACATGGGGATTCAGTTGTCTGAAAAAACGCGTTTATTTCGGGCTGAAAAACACGTTTTGAAAAGTGTGCTGTTACTGCCCCATAACTTACATGGGGTTGACCAAACTTGCAGAAACGTTTATTTCTGCTGAAAAACACGTTTTGACCCTTTCTGCACACTGGGGTTAAGAGCTGAGTGTGTGGGCTCTTCTGAGCCTTGCTGTTACATGGGGATTCAGTTGTCTGAAAAAACGCGTTTATTTCGGGCTGAAAAACAAGTTTTGAAAAGTGTGCTGTTACTGCCCCATAACTTACATGGGGTTGACCAAACTTGCAGAAACATGTTTATTTCTGCTGAAAAACACGTTTTGACACTTTCTGCACACTGGGGTTAAGAGCTGAGTGTGTGGGCTCTTCTGAGCCTTGCTGTTACATGGGGATTCAGTTGTCTGAAAAAACGTGTTTATTTCGGGATGAAAAACACGTTTTGAAAAGTGTGCTGTTACTGCCCCATAACTTACATGGGGTTGACCAAACTTGCAGAAAGATGTTTATTTCTGCTGAAAAACACGTTTTGACACTTTCTGCACACTGGGGTTAAGATCTGAGTGTGTCGGCTCTTCTGAGCCTTGCTGTTACATGGGGATTCAGTTGTCTGAAAAAACGCGTTTATTTCGGGCTGAAAAACACGTTTTGAAAAGTGTGCTGTTACTGCCCCATAACTTACATGGGGTTGACCAAACTTGCAGAAACATGTTTATTTCTGCTGAAAAACACGTTTTGACCCTTTCTGCACACTGGGGTTAAGAGCTGAGTGTGTGGGCTCTTCTGAGCCTTGCTGTTACATGGGGATTCAGTTGTCTGAAAAAACGCGTTTATTTCGGGCTGAAAAACAAGTTTTGAAAAGTGTGCTGTTACTGCCCCATAACTTACATGGGGTTGACCAAACTTGCAGAAACATGTTTATTTCTGCTGAAAAACACGTTTTGACACTTTCTGCACACTGGGGTTAAGAGCTGAGTGTGTGGGCTCTTCTGAGCCTTGCTGTTACATGGGGATTAAGTTGTCTGAAAAAACGTGTTTATTTCGGGATGAAAAACACGTTTTGAAAAGTGTGCTGTTACTGCCCCATAACTTACATGGGGTTGACCAAACTTGCAGAAACATGTTTATTTCTGCTGAAAAACACGTTTTGACCCTTTCTGCATACTGGGGTTAAGAGCTGAGTGTGTGGGCTCTTCTGAGCCTTGCTGTTACATGGGGATTCAGTTGTCTGAAAAAACGCGTTTATTTCGGGCTGAAAAACACGTTTTGAAAAGTGTGCTGTTACTGCCCCATAACTTACATGGGGTTGACCAAACTTGCAGAAACATGTTTATTTCTGCTGAAAAACACGTTTTGACCCTTTCTGCACACTGGGGTTAAGAGCTGAGTGTGTGGGCTCTTCTGAGCCTTGCTGTTACATGGGGATTCAGTTGTCTGAAAAAACGCGTTTATTTCGGGCTGAAAAACACGTTTTGAAAAGTGTGCTGTTACTGCCCCATAACTTACATGGGGTTGACCAAACTTGCAGAAACATGTTTATTTCTGCTGAAAAACACGTTTTGACACTTTCTGCACACTGGGGTTAAGAGCTGAGTGTGTGGGGTCTTCTGAGCCTTGCTGTTACATGGGGATTCAGTTGTCTGAAAAAACGCGTTTATTTCGGGCTGAAAAACACGTTTTGAAAAGTGTGCTGTTTCTGCCCCATAACTTACATGGGGTTGACCAAACTTGCAGAAACATGTTTATTTCTGCTGAAAAACACGTTTTGACACTTTCTGCACACTGGGGTTAAGAGCTGAGTGTGTGGGCTCTTCTGAGCCTTGCTGTTACATGGGGATTCAGTTGACTGAAAAAACGCGTTTATTTCGGGCTGAAAAACACGTTTTGAAAAGTGTGCTGTTACTGCCCCATAACTTACATGGGGTTGACCAAACTTGCAGAAACATGTTTATTTCTGCTGAAAAACACGTTTTGACACTTTCTGCACACTGGGGTTAAGAGCTGAGTGTGTGGGCTCTTCTGAGCCTTGAAGTTACATGGGGATTCAGTTGTCTGAAAAAACGCGTTTATTTCGGGCTGAAAAACACGTTTTGAAAAGTGTGCTGTTACTGCCCCATAACTTACATGGGGTTGACCAAACTTGCAGAAACATGTTTATTTCTGCTGAAAAACACGTTTTGACACTTTCTGCACGCTGGGGCTAAGAGCTGAGTGTTTGGGCTCTTCTGAGCCTTGCTGTTACATGGGGATTCAGTTGTCTGAAAAAACGCGTTTATTTCGGGCTGAAAAACACGTTTTGAAAAGTGTGCTGTTACTGCCCCATAACTTACATGGGGTTGACCAAACTTGCAGAAACATGTTTATTTCTGCTGAAAAACACGTTTTGACACTTTCTGCACGCTGGGGTTAAGAGCTGAGTGTGTGGGCTCTTCTGAGTCTTGCTGTTACATGGGGATTCAGTTGTCTGAAAAAACGCGTTTATTTCGGGCTGAAAAACAAGTTTTGAAAAGTGTGCTGTTACTGCCCCATAACTTACATGGGGTTGACCAAACTTGCAGAAACATGTTTATTTCTGCTGAAAAACACGTTTTGACACTTTCTGCACACTGGGGTTAAGAGCTGAGTGTGTGGGCTCTTCTGAGCCTTGCTGATACATGGGGATTCAGTTGTCTGAAAAAACGCGTTTATTTCGGGCTGAAAAACACGTTTTGAAAATTGTGCTGTTACTGCCCCATAACTTACATGGGGTTGACCAAACTTGCAGAAACATGTTTATTTCTGCTGAAAAACACGTTTTGACCCTTTCTGCACACTGGGGTTAAGAGCTGAGTGTGTGGGCTCTTCTGAGCCTTGCTGTTACATGGGGATTCAGTTGTCTGAAAAAACGCGTTTATTTCGGGCTGAAAAACACGTTTTGAAAAGTGTGCTGTTACTGCCCCATAACTTACATGGGGTTGACCAAACTTGCAGAAACATGTTTATTTCTGCTGAAAAACACGTTTTGACACTTTCTGCACACTGGGGTTAAGAGCTGAGTGTGTGGGGTCTTCTGAGCCTTGCTGTTACATGGGGATTCAGTTGTCTGAAAAAACGCGTTTATTTCGGGCTGAAAAACACGTTTTGAAAAGTGTGCTGTTTCTGCCCCATAACTTACATGGGGTTGACCAAACTTGCAGAAACATGTTTATTTCTGCTGAAAAACACGTTTTGACACTTTCTGCACACTGGGGTTAAGAGCTGAGTGTGTGGGCTCTTCTGAGCCTTGCTGTTACATGGGGATTCAGTTGTCTGAAAAAACGCGTTTATTTCAGGCTGAAAAACACGTTTTGAAAAGTGTGCTGTTACTGCCCCATAACTTACATGGGGTTGACCAAACTTGCAGAAACATGTTTATTTCTGCTGAAAAACACGTTTTGACACTTTCTGCACACTGGGGTTAAGAGCTGAGTGTGTGGGCTCTTCTGAGCCTTGCTGTTACATGGGTATTCAGTTGTCTGAAAAAACGCGTTTATTTCGGGCTGAAAAACACGTTTTGAAAAGTGTGCTGTTACTGCCCCATAACTTACATGGGGTTGACCAAACTTGCAGAAACATGTTTATTTCTGCTGAAAAACACGTTTTGACCCTTTCTGCACACTGGGGTTAAGAGCTGAGCGTGTGGGCTCTTCTGAGCCTTGCTGTTACATGGGGATTCAGTTGTCTGAAAAAACGCGTTTATTTCGGGCTGAAAAACAAGTTTTGAAAAGTGTGCTGTTACTGCCCCATAACTTACATGGGGTTGACCAAACTTGGAGAAACATGTTTATTTCTGCTGAAAAACACGTTTTGACACTTTCTGCACGCTGGGGCTAAGAGCTGAGTGTTTGGGCTCTTCTGAGCTTTGCTGTTACATGGGGATTCAGTTGTCTGAAAAAACGCGTTTATTTCGGGCTGAAAAACACGTTTTGAAAAGTGTGCTGTTACTGCCCCATAACTTACATGGGGTTGACCAAACTTGCAGAAACATGTTTATTTCTGCTGAAAAACACGTTTTGACACTTTCTGCACGCTGGGGCTAAGAGCTGAGTGTTTGGGCTCTTCTGAGTCTTGCTGTTACATGGGGATTCAGTTGTCTGAAAAAACGCGTTTATTTCGGGCTGAAAAACAAGTTTTGAAAAGTGTGCTGTTACTGCCCCATAACTTACATGGGGTTGACCAAACTTGCAGAAACATGTTTATTTCTGCTGAAAAACACGTTTTGACACTTTCTGCACACTGGGGTTAAGAGCTGAGTGTGTGGGCTCTTCTGAGCCTTGCTGATACATGGGGATTCAGTTGTCTGAAAAAACGCGTTTATTTCGGGCTGAAAAACACGTTTTGAAAAGTGTGCTGTTACTGCCCCATAACTTACATGGGGTTGACCAAACTTGCAGAAACATGTTTATTTCTGCTGAAAAACACGTTTTGACCCTTTCTGCACACTGGGGTTAAGAGCTGAGTGTGTGGGCTCTTCTGAGCCTTGCTGTTACATGGGGATTCAGTTGTCTGAAAAAACGCGTTTATTTCGGGCTGAAAAACACGTTTTGAAAAGTGTGCTGTTACTGCCCCATAACTTACATGGGGTTGACCAAACTTGCAGAAACATGTTTATTTCTGCTGAAAAACACGTTTTGACACTTTCTGCACACTGGGGTTAAGAGCTGAGTGTGTGGGCTCTTCTGAGCCTTGCTGTTACATGGGGATTCAGTTGTCTGAAAAAACGCGTTTATTTCGGGCTGAAAAACACGTTTTGAAAAGTGTGCTGTTACTGCCCCATAACTTACATGGGGTTGACCAAACTTGCAGAAACATGTTTATTTCTGCTGAAAAACACGTTTTGACCCTTTCTGCACACTGGGGTTAAGAGCTGAGTGTGTGGGCTCTTCTGAGCCTTGCTGTTACATGGGGATTCAGTTGTCTGAAAAAACGCGTTTATTTCGGGCTGAAAAACACGTTTTGAAAAGTGTGCTGTTACTGCCCCATAACTTACATGGGGTTGACCAAACTTGCAGAAACATGTTTATTTCTGCTGAAAAACACGTTTTGACACTTTCTGCACACTGGGGTTAAGAGCTGAGTGTGTGGGCTCTTCTGAGCCTTGCTGTTACATGGGGATTCAGTTGTCTGAAAAAACGCGTTTATTTCGGGCTGAAAAACAAGTTTTGAAAAGTGTGCTTTTACTGCCCCATAACTTACATGGGGTTGACCAAACTTGCAGAAACATGTTTATTTCTGCTGAAAAACACGTTTTGACACTTTCTGCACACTGGGGTTAAGAGCTGAGTGTGTGGGCTCTTCTGAGCCTTGCTGTTACATGGGGATTCAGTTGTCTGAAAAAACGTGTTTATTTCGGGATGAAAAACACGTTTTGAAAAGTGTGCTGTTACTGCCCCATAACTTACATGGGGTTGACCAAACTTGCAGAAACATGTTTATTTCTGCTGAAAAACACGTTTTGACCCTTTCTGCACACTGGGGTTAAGAGCTGAGTGTGTGGGCTCTTCTGAGCCTTGCTGTTACATGGGGATTCAGTTGTCTGAAAAAACGCGTTTATTTCGGGCTGAAAAACACGTTTTGAAAAGTGTGCTGTTACTGCCCCATAACTTACATGGGGTTGACCAAACTTGCAGAAACATGTTTATTTCTGCTGAAAAACACGTTTTGACACTTTCTGCACACTGGGGTTAAGAGCTGAGTGTGTGGGGTCTTCTGAGCCTTGCTGTTACATGGGGATTCAGTTGTCTGAAAAAACGCGTTTATTTCGGGCTGAAAAACACGTTTTGAAAAGTGTGCTGTTTCTGCCCCATAACTTACATGGGGTTGACCAAACTTGCAGAAACATGTTTATTTCTGCTGAAAAACACGTTTTGACACTTTCTGCACACTGGGGTTAAGAGCTGAGTGTGTGGGCTCTTCTGAGCCTTGCTGTTACATGGGGATTCAGTTGTCTGAAAAAACGCGTTTATTTCAGGCTGAAAAACACGTTTTGAAAAGTGTGCTGTTACTGCCCCATAACTTACATGGGGTTGACCAAACTTGCAGAAACATGTTTATTTCTGCTGAAAAACACGTTTTGACACTTTCTGCACACTGGGGTTAAGAGCTGAGTGTGTGGGCTCTTCTGAGCCTTGCTGTTACATGGGTATTCAGTTGTCTGAAAAAACGCGTTTATTTCGGGCTGAAAAACACGTTTTGAAAAGTGTGCTGTTACTGCCCCATAACTTACATGGGGTTGACCAAACTTGCAGAAACATGTTTATTTCTGCTGAAAAACACGTTTTGACCCTTTCTGCACACTGGGGTTAAGAGCTGAGCGTGTGGGCTCTTCTGAGCCTTGCTGTTACATGGGGATTCAGTTGTCTGAAAAAACGCGTTTATTTCGGGCTGAAAAACAAGTTTTGAAAAGTGTGCTGTTACTGCCCCATAACTTACATGGGGTTGACCAAACTTGGAGAAACATGTTTATTTCTGCTGAAAAACACGTTTTGACACTTTCTGCACGCTGGGGCTAAGAGCTGAGTGTTTGGGCTCTTCTGAGCTTTGCTGTTACATGGGGATTCAGTTGTCTGAAAAAACGCGTTTATTTCGGGCTGAAAAACACGTTTTGAAAAGTGTGCTGTTACTGCCCCATAACTTACATGGGGTTGACCAAACTTGCAGAAACATGTTTATTTCTGCTGAAAAACACGTTTTGACACTTTCTGCACGCTGGGGTTAAGAGCTGAGTGTGTGGGCTCTTCTGAGTCTTGCTGTTACATGGGGATTCAGTTGTCTGAAAAAACGCGTTTATTTCGGGCTGAAAAACAAGTTTTGAAAAGTGTGCTGTTACTGCCCCATAACTTACATGGGGTTGACCAAACTTGCAGAAACATGTTTATTTCTGCTGAAAAACACGTTTTGACACTTTCTGCACACTGGGGTTAAGAGCTGAGTGTGTGGGCTCTTCTGAGCCTTGCTGATACATGGGGATTCAGTTGTCTGAAAAAACGCGTTTATTTCGGGCTGAAAAACACGTTTTGAAAAGTGTGCTGTTACTGCCCCATAACTTACATGGGGTTGACCAAACTTGCAGAAACATGTTTATTTCTGCTGAAAAACACGTTTTGACCCTTTCTGCACACTGGGGTTAAGAGCTGAGTGTGTGGGCTCTTCTGAGCCTTGCTGTTACATGGGGATTCAGTTGTCTGAAAAAACGCGTTTATTTCGGGCTGAAAAACACGTTTTGAAAAGTGTGCTGTTACTGCCCCATAACTTACATGGGGTTGACCAAACTTGCAGAAACATGTTTATTTCTGCTGAAAAACACGTTTTGACACTTTCTGCACACTGGGGTTAAGAGCTGAGTGTGTGGGCTCTTCTGAGCCTTGCTGTTACATGGGGATTCAGTTGTCTGAAAAAACGCGTTTATTTCGTGCTGAAAAACACATTTTGAAAAGTGTGCTGTTACTGCCCCATAACTTACATGGGGTTGACCAAACTTGCAGAAACATGTTTATTTCTGCTGAAAAACACGTTTTGACACTTTCTG